>NW_005054313.1:8418129-8438509 GCF_000277835.1 Geospiza fortis | reverse complement strand
AGTGTTTGAAGACCCTTTTTAGCTCTATAAAAGAAAATTAAAAAACAAACCACAAACCCCACAAAATACCCTGCCCCTCCTCCCCCCAAGTCCTAGTAGAAAACTGGCAAAAAGGCTTAAGTAATATGTAGACAGATGCAAATATGCAAATATGCTTTCATATCTTGTAGCTACTTGAAAATCTGTTCCTGTTACAGCTACAGAGACATCTTTCACCACAGAGTGCTGGGAGAGCTGGTGGCACGAGGAGATCTTTGCTTGCTGCAGTGACTGTACAAGATCATGCCTTGTTTTGGCTTGTCAGCAGTGTGTGGAACTGTTGTAGTGTATCCAAGGTACAAGTTTTGTCAGCTTCCCAATTTCCACATCACAGTAAATTTGTTCAGCTCAGCAGTGTCCTTTCGTAGCTGTCAGTGCTGGGTGAGGATTGCTGTGTCTCCTTATCTGCACTTCCAGTTTTCTTCCTTACCCTGTGGTGCATAAGGGCCCTACTTGAACTTTAGGAGGGAGTTAATGAAACAGCACTTTTACAGTGTCATGCTGTTAAATATCTCTAAGTAATGAAGGTGGAATAATTCCATTTTCTCATCGGTTTTCTGGGTGAGTGTTTCTTACAGATGCTTATACTGATCAAGTATTTCTCTAGAATTGACTAAGTTGCTGTAATGCTATGATTTATTTCTTATCTCAGCCAGATTAGAGAGTACCAGGTATATCTGTGGATCAGTTAACCAGGATCAGAAGACAAAGTGAGTATATTCAGTTGTGTTGAGAGCTGTAAAGTCCTCTTTGGTGTCAGATTTTGTCAATGGTGGCACAGCATCAAAAGTATGTAAAAAAAAGTTTCACTTCCAGGTAGCAGAGCAGTGTGCAGGAAGGGGACAGCCTTGTGCTTTGGGATGAAAATAGCTGCTGGTTCTGGACTTTGCAGTGAGAAATGGGCATTTATATGCAGCTGGTCTGTACTGTATTCCTAATTTAGCATTAAAAGACAGGCTGTTAGTCACTGCCTTCTCTTGTGGGTTAGTTCTCTGAATTAGCACTTGTTCAGATTACACTTCCTTTAAAGTCAGCTTTAAAAAATAACTTGGTGCATCTTTTTGATGTAAGTACATCATGCAGAGGGTCAAACTGTGTTTTGTGTGCCTTGAATCCATGCTTCTCTCATTAAATTAAAAAGCCTGGTAAATTAGCTGCCACTGTTAATCACCAAGGAAGTGCTGGTGGTCAGTACTCTGCTTTTGCTAGAAAGATGTTTCAGGGAGTGGTTATCCTCCTTAGTGGATGGAATAACTGGTAATACCCTTTAACAGAAGTTTGTAAATCACTCTTGTCCTGAAATTTGTGAAAATCCTCCAGTGACTCAGGCTCTCTCTGCTGTGGCTTTATGCCCTTGCCCATTACATAAGGAGTTTTGAAAGTGTAGGGTCCAGTCTGAACCTCGTGACGCAGAGGGAGGCTCTTCCTTAACGTTGTGATCTCAGGTCCCTGTGTGACTCATTCTGCCTCAGTTCACTCTGTCTGTGTTTCTTCCATGCAGTCAGTGAACCTTGCCATCAAACTTACTGCACTGTGCCAAACTACTGTTAAACTTTCTTAAAAGTTCATAAAATTTATTGAACTCTATCAAATTATTTGACCTCAATAAACACACTGCTGCTTCCCTCTTCTGAGTGAGGGTATCTGCAGCACAAGGGTACCAGAACTGCAGTTTTCAGCAGATCTGGCATTTTGTGACAGCAATGCAGGGTTTCCCAGTTTCAAGGAACAACAGAGAGCAAAGAGTTATTTCCTGAAGCCTGTCCAGGAAGAGATGCATGTCTTTTCTCTTTACAAAACAACAATTCGTTTGGATTTGACCAGAACCCGTGGAAGTAGTGACAGTTCATTGCTACCTCAGTGAGGTAAAATACCCACACTTTAAAGCTGAACCAATTTTCTTGATCCTTTTTCAAGCATCAGCTTTTTTCCTGGCTTACTGTCTGGGATCATGTTAGCACTTCTCTCTGCTCTCAGCATCACCGAAGGACACTTTTCCCTGACTCTCTCTAGCCCAGCTTGTGTTACATTGCGGCAGAAATCCACATGGAGCGTTCGCAGTGATGCTCCGTGGAGGGTCACTGCCTCCAGGGTGTGGTCAGTGATCTGCACACAGTTCTCCAGTTTGAGGCTCTTCAGGTTTGGGCAGCTCTTGAGAAGCTGCAAAATGCAGTGATCTGTAACATGGCCACATCCAGAGAGGGTCAGGGACAGCAGATTTGGACATCTGAAAGCAGGATGGTGACAGGTGAGATGGGAGAAAATAAATCATAGAGCTTGCAGAAACAAATAACATCAAGAATAAATATGAAGGCTGAAAAATGCCTCCTCTTCATCAAGAGGGGCAAGGAGGCACAAGTAGGTGAGCATACATGTAGATTTAATGTTCAACTTAACTAAAGGCAAAGCTTACTTTGCTTTTTCTGTTGGTAGCAACATCTCTAGCTCAGCCGGCACAGTGGCATGTGGAGGACTATTTAAGCTGTGGCTGCATCATTTTTTCTTAAGGAGTTGGATGGTGCTGTGCTTCTCCAGGCACAGACAGAGGAGACCCAGCAGAGAGGAGATTAATTTCAGGATGAAGTGGAGGACGACTGAGAGAAGACTGCTGTGCAGACATGCTAAGCGTGAGCAAGTAAGGCACTCCCACTCTTAATTTTCAGGAATTGCAGATATATTTTATCTCCTTGGGTTTACTGAAGCCACCTGCTTCCTAAAAAGTGTTCGGTCTTCGAACCCCACTCAGCTCTTAAACTTTCCTTTGAGTCACTGAAACTGGGAATTCTGTTGTTATAAACAATGATGCAGCAAATGAAAAAAGCTTTTTCTTGCTGCTTGAGTATGCCTGGGGAAGTACAGGAAAGGCCTGTCCCCAGTGGGGTGTTGATGCTGTCCTGGAGCAGCTGCAGAGCTCTGTGCAGCAGCCTGCAAACATGTGCCATGTCTGGCTCCTGGCTCAGCCCCCTCTGCAGGCAGTAGCAATTCAGCATCCACCGAGCTGAACAGAGCATCACACACAGGTCTGTGTTAATGTTGTTCTTGTGAGGCCTCTGGACAGAATTTTTTTAAAATTCTTTTCTGTTAGGAGCAGTTGGAGGAAAAGGCTGGCAGCAATCAAGAAAGGCTCGAACAGAATAAAACTACTTTAAACTCAGGAAGAAAAGCTGGATATTTAATTTGCATTTTTCTTTGTATGCAGTGCTAGGAATTTTGACTGGAAATGCTTTCAATGGGTTGCAGTAAAAATAGATAGGACCTTGTATTATCCTTTTTAGGCACAGGTATGCTGATTCCTCCTTAATTAATTCAGATTTTTATCTAATTGTTCTAGAACATTTACTTCAGAAATCTGGCACTTGCAATTTAATCTGTTTTGAAGCTGCTTTTCAGTCCTTGTTTCGAGATTGAACTGCTGCTGGCTCTCTCCTGTCACTATCCCATAATTTTTGCAGTTGTTGTTTCAAAGCTGAGGGCTGTGGCACAGGTGCACCATGTTAGGGAAGCACTGCCACAGCCCCTTGGCTCTGCTTTGGGACCAAGCCAGCCCTGATGTTCCCCACACACAGGGGAGGAGGCTCTACCCTGTGAGCCTCCTCCTGTCACTGCTCTGCTCCTTCCTCAGAGCTGTCTTGCAGCAGCAGAGCTGTGAAGGAAAAGCTGTGCACCCAGAGCTGCTTTTCCATGTGGCATTTCTCTTCCCTCGCTGCAGTTTAGAAGCAGCTGGGAGTTTAAACTTCAGAACTTTAGACTGAACTAAAGCTGACACAGCTGACACTTAGTAACATGTTAATTGAACTTGGTTGTAATGAGGTGTGTTCAGTGTTTGAAATCTGGGCTCTGCTCCAGGCACCCCCCAGACACTGCCAGAATGGTGTAGTTTAGCTGAGCAGCAGTGTGAGAGGCAGGGATGCACTTTCCCATATTAATAACCAATTCTTAGGAAAAAAGAAGGAAAACATAGACTTAAGGGATATCTAGAGGAAGTATACACTATTGCCACTGTAAAATGAACTCACACTACAGTTGTAAAGGCAAAGCACTCATGTACTTCATGCTCCATTTCAGGCAGGGGTTATGGAGTATTTGAAATAACTCTGATTTCACTCATCTCAAGGCAGTTACTGCACACTCACACCCACAGAACGTACCTGTTGCAAACGTCTAGTAAAAAATCACTGACAGTGTTCTCATGCCTCTTACAGAAGTCTTTCTGGAAACTGTTTTTCATCCAGTCCTCAATGTTACACACCTTGACTCTCTCTGAATACCAGCAGATGGATAAGTGTTTTAAAGCAGGTCCCAGGAGAAAATTATCCTTCTTTAGTTCCACTGGAGAATGAAAGTTCAACAAAGACCACAGTAAAGGATCCTGAAACACTTCTAGTAACTTGTGACATGTTTTTGCCAGATTTTTCCTACTGTTTTTGTCCAGAAAAGAGAAGAGATGTAGAAGGCATTCCCGGTTGAGCTGGGTTATGTGCATTTCCCAGCAGCAGTGGCAGTGTCTTGGCCGGGTGGAGTAATAGCAGTGCTGGAGGGGTTCATGCTCACCAGGAGGCTGTTGCACATATATGGTTGTGGAGTGGGGTTTATTTTTGGCTAACAACTGGTGCAGAAGCTCAGAACAGGGAAAGGAACAGAACCATGTATGTAGCTTGTGCTTTCTTTGTCCAAGGGAATGGAATGGGCATGTACAACTTGACTGTCATGAAATGCTTCCTTAAAAGGGATTCCCCCCTCCCCAGCCTTGTAGACTCTCCTGGAGTTAGCAAAGTTCTTGTGCTGAGTTACTGGAGTGGGGTGGGGCTGTAGCTACAGCTGCCGGGCGTTATCTCTGTCAGTGCTTCCCATTCAGGAGATTTGGCTGAGCAGCACTTTGGTTTGGCAGAGAACACTTGGCTCTCTATTTGTTCATTGATTTTTCTGAGGTTGCACATTTGGTTCATGTTCAAGGACTGTCACATGGATAATGGAACTTTCATAGAGTTTTTTAGGAGGAGCTGAAAGAGTCTCTGGGTGCCTTGAAGCACACACACAGTCTGCAGTTCAGTTCACAGGCCCCAGAGGTAGGGACAGTTTCCTGCCCACAGTTACTTGAGGCTGAGCTGTGATTCCATAAAAAAAGCTGGCTGTGTCCCCACCTTCTGCAGGAGGGAAGCAATGACACAGAGGCAGCCATGCATGGGAACAGCGAGGCTATGTTTAGTTCCATGTGGGCTTGTGCTTTTAATAGATGTCTTCTATTGGCTCAAGTTTTACAAGTTTGGCTGTTCTGGTTTTGTAGGTTTAGTTCCATTACCACAGAAATCTTTTTCCCACCCTTTGGTGGAAGAAGGAGATACGAAAGTGGTTCTCCAAGTAAAAGTCTCTGTTGTACGGAAATTGGAGAAAGTGTAGCAGAAAGTTGTTCCTAGAAGAAAAATAAAGCTACAGCAAGGGCAGGTTGGAATGAAATGCAATAAGCATCCCTTTAACTTTCCAGCTTGTGAATCAAAAATGCTTGAGAAGAAGGTATTTATAGTCACTTTCTGCCTGATGTTAATACAAGAGAATAAATACATTCAACAAATCCATAAAAAGTTACAGCAAACAGCACTGGGAGAGTTTTTCAAGTGGCCTGCACACAAATAGTAGCTGGGAAACTTTATGGCATTTTGATTAGGAGTGTTTTAATACAGGACAAGGTTGAATGAGACTCAATTTTACCTCCTCCTTCACACCCCAAGAATGCAGTTTAAAATTCAACTCTGAAAAACAAGATCTGAAATTTGTAGTCTGCAACGATCATAGCTTGAGGAAGTGCTTGAGTAATGTGTGTGTCTGAACACAGCTGGCATACACAAAGCAATGCAATTCTTTCTGCTTCATTCTTTAGTTAGTAACTTTCTACTATATACAGTAAGCTGTGTTTAACAATTGCCAGTCTTCTTGGTTTGATATCCTTTGTCATTTAATCTTAGCTTTGAAATGATAAGGAGATTGCTGTTCCCCATCCCCTTGTCAGAAACAGCTCTGGTCAATGCCACAAAAGGGACAAGAAGATTTCACATTCCAGGTAATGCAGTTTACTGGAAAACAGCAGCTTAAAAGATGTGCCTGCAGGTGTTCTTCATTCTCATATTAGCATTTTCAAATCTCAAGAACTTACCTTTGTTTTTGAGCAGGTTTAAACAGTTGAGACTTCTCAGAGTTACACATAACAGGAATACTATTTTAAAAAATGCCAATTAAGAAACCCCCCAAATTAACAACAAATCAACAATCTAGCAAAACTGAATGACAAGGATGTTAGGATGGACTCTTGCCAGACAGAGGGGACACACCACAATCTGACATAAAAATTAACAGCAGTTGGGTGACAAGGAGTTCAAAATGGAATGGCAGGTCCTCTTTAGGGTTAGGTGCTAAGTTTGGTAGAGGTGTGACAGAGTTAGGAACACTGCAATTGCTTTATTTTGTTTTTCCCAGACCAAGGTACAGTATTCTGTCATTTGTGTTCAGAGGACATACACCAATGTTCTGCAAGCCTGTAGAAGGACAAGGAGTTTCATTTTCTAAGGAAAGGAGACACTTTAATGGCACATTTTCCATAAACACACTATGTGATGAGATATAATTCACATTCATCCTGGAAATGCTCCAGAAACACACAAGATGAGCACAGTCAGTAATCCTCACTGAAAATTACACACAAGATTTTAATGGTAAACAATTACAACTATGGCACTACAGTACTTGAGAATATCCTAAAGCACGTTGGAATCAGCTGTCAAGGTGCCCATTACCTCATCAGTAAGACACAGACACATCAGTAATGAAACATTGCTGGGGGAACTTAACACCATGTGTTACACTTCCCACTGATTTAGCAAAATCATCATAAATGGCCTCCTGTTTTTGATACAAGTCCACTATCCCTTCCTGTCTCAAACTTTTAAACTCTCTTGCTGACATTTAGGAGCTGGACATTTTGCTGGTTTGATTGACATAAATATTGGCTCCAGTTGTATACGTGGCTAAACAATCAGTAACAAAAGGACAACCTTTGATTGGACACATTTTGGTGAAAAAGATGCAAGTCTTTGAACTGTAGAGAGCAGCTGCTGCTTGCAGAGCAGTCTCAAGCAAGAAAAAAATCTTCTTGCCAGCTAGTGTGTACTATGATGAGCAGTAAGTAGAAAAAAACATTTGGCTTAAATGAAAGAGATATTCCCCCCCACAAGCGAATAGATAAATACAGGATATACAAGCTAGGTTAAAAAGGTAATACTAGGCCAGGTGCAGTATTATGTTACTGGTTCAGTGCTCAGTTACTTTTTTTCCGACACCACACTGAATAGAATACAGTGGATAAGCAAAGTTCTCCACCAGGAAGAGAAATACTTGTGTTGCCACAACAAACTGTTCATACTGCCCATCTGAGTTTGCAGTGGGAGAAAATTAAATTAGGAAAGGATTTACAATGTACTTGTTCCAGCAAAGCATATGGCTGAGTCCTGAGCAGCACCTGCTGCAAGGACAGCCTGCTGTGATTGCATCGTTTCCCCAGAGCAGCCCCACACAGCCCTGCTGGAGACACCACTGCCCAGGAGCTGCGTGGGACACAGCAAATGGGACTGAAAGAAAATGCTCAAGTCAGAACATAACTCTGACCCAAACAATTGCTGACAAGTAGAAGTCGATTAAAAGAAGTGAATGTTGCTGAAGATTACAAATTTAAATTTCTAAAAATACAGAAAGGCACATTTACATCACTGTTTTGCAAGAACACTGCATACACCTGACTACTGTAAGTTAAACTGCTGTTGGCCCAGAGATAGTCATGTATTTTAAGCTTGGCATTCTCAAAGGTAAATTCTAAAAAAATCCGGTCCAAGCAGCATGCAGAGAAAACACAGCTAGAGGTGGCATCTGTGCAGGTCCCTGTGAGCAGCATGAATGGCAGGAATGTGATACAATGCTTTACCTGCTCCGTTTTCTGCTTGTCTAAGTATCAGCAACCTACTCTCGATTAGAAGAAAGACTGCCTGTAAGGAAGGGAAGGTGACAAACTATCTACAGCTTAAAGAAATGGCAGTTCTAGTTACTGTTCAACTTAAGTAAAAGACTGCATCCTTATAAATATGTCACTGTATCAAATAACGCTATAGTCTTAACCTGTGTGCACACTTCAAAACCCATTAGCCATGCTGAATGACTTCTGCAGTTTTGGATTAAGCCAATTTCTCCCTTTCCTGGTTTAAGCTGCTGTGACAAAGCTCTCAAGAATGGCCCTGTACCAAATGCCTGACTCCAATTTGTCCTTATCGTGGCCTGTGAACAGCCAGCAGGACCCCAGGGCAAGGCACTGCTGTGCACTCCCTGTGCCCCAGGCTGCTCTGGGCTCCACTCCAGCCTCCCCACCTATGTCCTTCGGGGGCATCAACTAAAACAGGACTCCCACTTGGAGTTTTCAGACAACTGAATTTTGTAGTTAACTAAGAGCTGCTGTTTGGTGGTGGGACTCTCCATGAACTGTAGTCTCCTCGTACTGAGCTTTCAGGAGCGTCCAGCTCCTTGCTTGGCACAAGACAGCCAGCTAGAAAGGAGAGACTGAGGGAACAGATCTGAAATGGAGCAGTTCTCAAATTTCATGTTTTCTGTCAGATTCCTGGCTTTGGCAGTAGTGGTTTTCCTGTCTGCCTTTCCCATCACAGTAGCTGACTTCCACTCATCAGCAGTAGAGCTAAAACTGGTTTGGGTTTTTTAGTGTAGTCTTTCTCTATTACGTAGCCAGGTTTTAGAAACTGCACCATGACTCTAGTGTTCACCTAGAGACTGAAAAAAATGCCACCCTGGGCCAGTGTGTAAATGCCACAGGAGCTCTCTGAGCCTGCTCCAGTCACAAACACGCTTAGCACTTCTCCTGTGAGGGCTCTGCTGTGAGAGACTGAGCATCCTTCCTTGAGTTTGCACTTGAACTGACAGAACAATTTCATGCAAAGCACCTGCAACACCATCTGTCTCCTCGTGCTTCCAAGTGAACTGTAGCCATGGAGCAGAGCTGCATGCAGAGCTGCATTTAGACCTATGCCTGTTCTCACAAACCCCAGCCCTTGGGGCTGTGCTTCCAATTCCCACTAGGAACTAAGGGGTTCTACTTGGGATTCTACTGCCAGGAAGTCTCCACAGTTTTCAAGCACGTAAGTGTTCACGGTCGAATTTCAGGATGACAGTGTAAACCAAGAGATGTCAAATGCAATTCAGGTTCCATAAAGGGCAAAGTAATTTAGACAGGTAAAGATAATTGTTTTGAATTTGCAGGGGGTAGGGGGCAGCATAGCTGAGCAGTACTGTAATTAAATTGCAGTATTGATACAATTGAACCAACTGTTTATTTACAATGATTCCTGAAATTCACCAGCCTGAATACACCAATATAGCAGCAATTACCTGGCCTACTTACTGATGTTATATTGCCTGTCCTCTGCAGACAAAGGATGATTGGTCAGAGGTCACTGTTTAAGTTTCTTGCACGAGGGAAAGTAGTACGTGCAAACAATTCCTTGATTTAAAGAGATTAAGTCATATCTACATAATAGGACTGCGAACAGCATGAAGTTGTATTGCTTTTCATGATCAAAAGCACATTTATCTTGCTTGTAAGGAGGACAGAGTTTTTTTGATGTAAATGTGCCTTTAGAAAGTGAGAACTGAAAACATTAATATAAAAAAGTCAAATAACTATTTCATGAAACTATATATATAAAAATTGAGTTATCACAACTAAAGCAGCAAATCAAAATCTGCTGAGGTTTTCTGGTATAACTAAAAAAAAAGTTAGTTTGTGTCCAAGTTCAGTAAGTCAAATGCTACCATTGACACAACAAAACAAAAACCCACAAGAGGAAATTGCAAAGTGCACAATGAAATTAATAAGTCTTGGATCAAGTATTTATGGAAAAATGGAAATGTTTGTCCAGTGGACTTTGATAAGTAAGAATGCAAAGGAGGTATTAAAGTTTCTCTGCTCCAGGCTTGGCTTGGCGCTCCACGTAGAAGAGGATGTAGGCCTTGGCCTTGCCCACGGTCTCCTCGTCAGTCAGGGTTACAGTACTGTCATTGAAGTGGAACCAGCGGCCCTCGTGCGCTGCATACGCTGTGTAGTGGCCGGAGCCAACGCTGTGGAGCAGGCACAGGGACAACAGTCAGGGACACTCCTGCAGGAAGATACCCACGGCCCTGCACAGCAGATGCTTCTCTTTTTGAGCAGCGGGGCTCAAATTCTTTAAATTAAAGTTCTACAGGAACACATTGTCTTGTCCCATCTACTGTTACTCTCAACAGATCTGTCCAGGGCTGGGAAAAGTTAAAAGACTTCCAGTAACTTGACTTCAAAATATGCCCAGTGCCTTCCCTGGGTGTTCCTGTGAGCCTTCACTACTGTGGCAGGAAAGGTAATGGTGATGATCTCTTTCACCATACACATCTTTGGGCGGCAGTTGTCCCAAGCATGCTCATACACTTCTATAACATAAAGGCAAGTGTACCTTCCAACATGAATAAAAAGGAAAAAATAGTCCTGTTTCATAGTAAGAATTTCAAAATGAGACATTAATTCCTGGAAGGCCCCCTGACTCCTCCTCTTGGTTTAGGACTTTTTTATTTGTAGAGGCACTAGACTATTTTCATTTAATCTCACACACGTAGTCATTAACCCCAAAGGCTGCCAGGGTGCATTCCCAGGCCTGACTCTATTGGATCTATCGAAATTAATTCAGCTTAGCTCCCTGCCAGCTTATAAACTACAGCTTATTTCCCCCAGTTAACACACATGCCCTCGGGACAGACACCCTTCATTCTCTCTGCATGTACCTGAGTGGGAGAAGGTCTGTGCCAGGAGCACAGGCTGGCTGCACGTACTCACCCTGAGCCGTGATGCACAACCACAGCCACGAGGTCATACAGGCAGCTCTCTGGGCCACTGTTTTCAGGCTGTGGTAGGAAAAAACAAACTCCTCAAATATCAGTAGCACCCTGTAATTTGTAATAAAGACATATGCCATGGAACGAATTCCTTGCAGGAGGCATCAGGAGGTCTTCTTACCTCTAACAAGTAGCATTTCATGTCTAGGCCTCGCAAGGGAAACTCAACATACGTATCGACCTTGTTTCTCAGATATGCCGTCCAGTGAAAGCGTTTCAAGTGTAAGCATAGCACCTACAGGGGGACAGTTATAAAAGGTGTGTTACAGGAGGGGGCTGAACTTGATTCTGGACACTGCAATGGGGAGGAAGAGGTCTTGGTTGAACCATTATTTCCTTTGACATTTTTCATGCTGTTATTTCTCATGCTTGTACAAACCTTTGGTAGTTTCTGAATCCAGAATTTTTTGGTGGACTTCTGTTTCTTTTTGCATTTGTGACACATGTACAGCTCTGTCTCATCAAGTTCTTCCAGGTCTGTAAAACTGCGAAGACAATCTAGAAAAAGCAGATACATCAAGTGGTTTTTGTAACATGAAATACAACAAATACAGCAATATAGGTGTGCTCATTTGCTGCAACCATTCTAGTTATATCCATCTGAGCAGCAAAAAAGCTATATAATGTTTAATACAATAATGTGTTGCAACATGCAACCTTCCCTGTTCCTGAAAGCAGCTAGAAGTAGTTTGAAAGAAACAAACATGCATTCCCAAAATCTCCATCTTCCAAACAAGATTCCATCCAACATTCAGCAAAACTGCTTTCAAATTAAGATAAATTATTTTCTAACATAGAATATTCAACTTTTAAAGCCTGTTTGGCTTTAGATACAAAGTGAACAGACAAAACAACAGGGTTTTGTTGAATATTTCATGATTTTCAGCAAGTCTATTCACAAATCTGTAAAAACTAACATCCTGTAAAAACCAAAGTCAGTAACAGTACTGCTGCTTAACCTGCTGGACTGCATTGATGTGATTTAAATGCAGAACCCCCAGGAGCCACCCCCACTGTGGGCATGGGCACATGCATCCCAGGACAGAGCCCCAGCGAACACCACAGGCAACAGTACAGATCAGTGTCTGGGAAGAGTGAACTACATTAGAAATGCTCTGATTAGAAAGAAAATCCTCTTGGGCCTGGTACGATTTCATGAGCCAGGCACTCTTACCTCGTAGCGTGCACATTGGTCCACCCTCTTGGTTTTTAGTACGTTTATTTCTGAACTGACTTGGAATATCTAGCGAAAGGTCTAGAAAGTAATAATTTAAAAACAAAATTAGGGCTGAGTAGAGCAATGCCTAGTCTGTTCAGGCTGACATGCTGGGTCTGTCATGTGACATCTAAATGTATCAAGCTTCAGATTTAATCTTCTGCTCTAAGTCACACAGTATTTGGAACACAAGAGGCAGCATCTTACCTAGGAATGGGTCGAACTTTCTAGATTCAGTCCCACATATTAGGCAGTTGACTTCATTTTGAAGAATGCCTCCGAAAATGGCAGTGACAACAGTAGATGCTCCATTTCTAGACAAACCACATCAGAGAAGGACAGTCACCCAGAAAGCCTGAGCTGAATTCCCAACACCTGTCCAATGTTTGGTGCTCACACCTCCTGCTGTTGGGCTGAGCCAATGAAACAGGGACTGGGTGCTCCAGGCAGAACAGGCACTGCAGCTGCCCAGGGGCACATCACATGAATGTAGTGCCTACACTGCTTTATCTTGGACCTAAAGAAAGGGTGAACTTGGGGGCTCTAAGCAGATGCTCAAACTGAAAGTGCTGTGGTGCAGCTGGGTGCATTTCTATAGTCGAGCTGTACTGGATGCTCACACAGGTCCAGGATTTTAACCCTGTAATTAAGACTTCATCTGAAACAAAAATTCTTTCTTCTTTGGTAGGTCAATCATATATTTGTTTTAACTCTACACCCTTTCTTACATATGCTTTTGACTTCTTTGAGCACATTTCTGCACTTCACTGCCAGCGGCAGCTTAAGTTGCATTAAAACATGATAAACAATGTGCAAGATCAGCATTGTTCTCTAATCTTTCATTACTCTCCTACTGAATTTTTCAGCAGATTATGTAATGGGCCTGCCTCTCACAGTCCAATTTAAAAACACACAAATTTTAAGTTACATTATTATACACTCCTAAGGCTTGCAGAAACCTGTGTTCCTTGCCTGCACTCCACCTACATCTTTACAGCTCATCCCAACGCTTCCTGAGCAAGAGGAAATAGCTGCTCACATGGACTGGTGCACAAGAAGAGAGCATTCACAGCCTATCTGTTACTTCACTGGAAGCATTAAAGTGCCCTCACAAGAAGGGCAGATTATCCCACGTCACTGCACAATTGGAAAGCCCTTCTCAAGACAAATTTACATTAGATAGGTGAACAAAGGTTAAATTCTCCTGGGATTTTGACATCCAAAATACTGACAAAACAAAATCAGTTTAGATTTCAAATAAATGTCAATCCTACAAACATTTTAAGATTCTTCTGGGGGATTTTTAAGCATCAGCAACACAACATAAATGCAGTAAAGAGCACAGTCTGAATTTTGTTAGGCTTTCCCTAACAAAGCATCTATAAAACCCTGCATCTCAGGCCTGCTTACTCTGTCCTAATCAGTACAGAAGGAAAAACTCAAACTCTAGTTTTCTGTAGGGAATTAGGGACCAAATGTGCAGGCTAATCTGACAACTTTCCTTCCTGAAGCAAAATAAGGATTTCTCTCTTGTGTGAGTTTCAATCTAAGAGAAAACACAGCTAGGACAGAGGTCAGAAAAAACAGTATTTTGAGAAATACAGAAAGAGGAGTCAAACACCCAAATTACACCTGTTTCAAGGTACACAGTAGTATGAAAACCAAAATTATGCACAAAAAAAAGCACCAACTGTAACTGTCAAGTGATACATGAGATCATCTGCTGGAAAACTGACTCCAAGTGATAACTGCACTACTCAGTCATTTACACAGGAGGTCTGCTCACAATTTAAACATCAAAATTGCTGGCCATCGTTTTTGCTCCTGCATCATTGAGACTATCTATCACCCTAAGACAATTATATTGTCTGGGGAGAAGAAAGAATTCTATGGGCTATAGAAAATAGTTTTTTATTTCTGAAAGACAAGTGAATTAAAATGACTTTACAACTTAGCCTGTATGTTCACTCACACCTATGAAAACTGCTGATCTAAGACACTTCCTTTTGAAGGGACACAGATTGTACAGAATGCTCATCTTCATAACCTACAGTTTTGTACTGCCTAAAGTTAGAAGCACTGAAGAAAACTTAAAACAAGGAACACTGAATCTGAAATTCCAGAGCCACCACATGCAGACCCATGCAAAGTCATGAAGGCTTTGAAGAAATTAAAAACCACTTCTTACATGCAACATTTGTTGCTTCCAGACAGGTTAGAATTTTCTTGCAAGATTACTGAACGTGAAACACCGTTGAAGCCACCCTGGAGTTCCAGGTGTAGATGGTCCAAAAGGTAACGCATGAACTCGTGGGCATCCTGTTGCTGGTATCCCCTTAAGAGAAAAGGAAACAATAACAAAATTGCTTTAGAGGCAACACACAGCAAGCACCAGGGTCACAGGAAAAAAACCTTTGCTTCTTTAATCCTACTGAGCAAACTTTCCATATGCGCTTGGTACCAAGAAAGTTTGCCAAGTAGCCTCTGGAAGGACACGGCAATGTCCTGACAAAATAAGTGATTTTGGTCCTTTGCAGCTCACACTCTCTGCATGCCTCTGGTGAGAATGGAGAAACCTTTAAGAATATACCATTCAGATAGGAAGAGAAAGCAGCAGGGAGCAGGAGACACCCACCATGTGCTCACATAGCTGGGCCTAACGGAGCTGCCACATTGTTATCTGGCCTCACCAGCCCTGCCTGTGCCAGGGGCATCCCAGGCCTGTGTCCCTGTTAAATGAAATACACAAGGGATGGCAGCAGTGGCTTCTCCTCTCTCTTCTTTGGTACTGACTGTGTTTGATTTGTGGCTCAGCAGAACTGCTTTGAATCTCATTCAGACAGGACACTATTTGTCCCTACTTTGAATCGGCCACAGATGAAGGTCAATATATTGTAATCTCAAACCTGGTAAGATTCAAAAGAAAGACACCACAAAACATATTGTTCCTGTGGGATGCAGAGTCAGTATTTCTGAGTGGTTCTAATTCAGTCACAGATCCCACTCACTTTGGCAAGTACCTGTGTTTGTTTGTCTGTTTAGTCCCCTCCTCACCAAAGGCAGGAATTTAGTCTCTAGGTTTGTTTTCCACATGCATCTTTCAGCATCAATATGAAGTCTGAAATAATTAGGATGAGAGCACCATTTCTTCTAGGATGAGATCTACAGCCATGCTCAGAGTTGCAAACTTCCCCTGCATAACTCATATTCTGGGAGAGGGAGGTAATGGCAGGGGTATTCAGAGCATCTCTTGAGCATTGGGATTTGGTAGGACAGGGCTCCAGTCTCACATGTGCTGTGCCATCAGCAGCAATGTTGCTCAATCACCATTATTATTTCACCACTAAGAAACCTTACCAAAAAGAACAGAGAAGCCATCAGGGTAAAACATTCCTTTCAAGTTATTTAAGCTGAATCATGCATCAAATTCAACAAACAGCTGCTGTGCACTTGCCATTAAGCTGCACACTGAGACAAAGCATGACAAGATACGTAGTGAAACACTGAAAGCTTTGTGCAACACTGACCTAAGTATGTGCAAGTCATTGTAGGCCTCAGCTACAGAAATCCCTACATAGCAAGAGCTGGCTTCCCCTCCATCTGCTGTCCGTTCCGTTCTCATAAGCTGCTTCATCAGGTCTCCCCTTTTCCACCTCACTACCCTGCCTAAGTGCTGGCAATAACTGTCAGGTAGGAATGTCTGGGAGAGAAATATAAGTGGGTTTATAAATGTGAATGCTCAGGGGAGGGAAAAATCCTGTAAGATTCATGGCAGAGTACCCAGAAGGGGAGAGAAATGCTAACAGACTCACTGCAACAGAAATATACAATGTGAGGCTGATGGGCTTAGTGAGGAACACAGATGTGTGCAGTGAGAGTATTGCTAAGAGATAACAGAACAAAACCAAAAATTTTCACCTTGTAGGATTACAGTAATGCTTTCCTCCAAACCAGCAGCTTTAAAATAAATCCAAGAGTCTGTATATAGACACATGGGCAGCACTGCCTACCTTTTACACAGAAAACCCAGCACCCAGAAACACTGCTGTGCTTCAACAGGCCACAGTCCTGTACAGCCAAGATAGGACTTACTGACCCAAAGTTGCAAAGAAATTATATGTTTGTTAAAACTGCTGGCATTACACTTCCTTGATTCTCATAAGCTAAATGAAAGATAACTAACTGTATCAAGAACAGAACAAACAGATTTGTGTTGTTTGGGTTATTCATTGTGCAGATGTATTCACAGCATCTTTTCAGCAGTGCTAGAGATAGAACAGGTAAGAGGACACCTTTATTATGTGAGAACATGGAGCAATTGCAGTGGTTTTGGTTCGCTAATCTGAGTTTTTCAGTTAATACACCAATTAATGTAGTGGGTTTAGCACTGGCCAAATGCCAATGTACTCCTTAGAATTATTTATTGATTTTTTTGCTGCAAGATAAGGATTAGGAGGAGAGCAAAGCAAACTCAAAACTTTAAAGGGCATAAAGAAATCTTTATTAACCAAACTAAAAGAAAAATATTAAGAAATCAGAATAAACCTTCAGAACACTTCTCCCTCCAACTCTTCTTTCTTTTCTCTCTGACAATATAAAGAGACAAAATGTGGTATTTTCAGTCAGTTTATTACTTCTAAAATAATCTTTCCTCAGTTTACTTAGGGAGAGGAGTCTTTCTTGCCATGTCATGGAGATTTGTTCACAAGAAACAGTTCTTTCATGGTTTTAATTTTCACTAATAGCAGCCACCTGGAAATTTACAATTATGAAGTCTCTCCTACGTTTGGTAGATTTTTCACAACTACTACCATGGGTCATTTCAGTTTGTTGGAGTGCAATTTTAAGGATGAGCTGTTCTAGTACAGAGACAAAAGTTTTCTTTATCTATTTTTGGGAAACAGAGGTCTCTTCTATCCCTGGAGCAAAGTTTTCCATCTCTTTAATTACTCTCTAAACTTTTCATCAAATTACAGCTACTTCAACATCTGCTTGCTTTAGTATTGGTGCTCCTGCTCATGGCTGTGGTTAGAACACTACCCCTCTCCAAGGTATTTTATGAGTTATAGGGAAAAAGAGTCTGATGTATTAATTATATCTCCATCACAGCTTTAAAAGAGAATTTTAGCTTAAGACTAAGGCTTTTTTTTTTCCTCATTTGGGCTTTGGCTCTTTTTTCTTATCAATGTTGGTTTCTTTATGTTGTTCTTTTTATGTGCTTTTAATTTTCTTTTTTTTTGGGGGGGGAGAAGTGGCGCTAGCAGGTTTCTTTGTTTTCAAATGGAATTTTATAGCACTGAGTGAGTTAATTTTATTTGTGCTTTGCATTAGGAAATGGCTTTTTGTTGTTGGTCACATGGTTTCTGCCAGGCCGTGGCCACGGAGGCTCAGAGCATTGCTTTCAGCTGTTTCTGTGCTTCTGAATTGGGATTGTGTTGTTAATGGTGATCTCACAGAGGCGTATTTCACTTTTTTAAATGGTTTAACAGGGTGTCAATATTTAAAATTAGCTAGCTGATTGGTTTTGCCAGGTCCAAAGGAAGCTGTTACGGTTTCTGTAGGGAATTACTTCCATAGTTGGTGGATTTTTTCCTTAACTAAAAACCAAACTATGATAAACTACAACAGCAACTTACCTTCATCACAATATATCCTAACAGGTTTCAGTGCTCCTTTGAAAGAGGTTCAGGGGTCAGGACAGGGAGACCTTTGAGAGGAATGATACTTGGGTTTACTTGAGTAACCTTCTTTACCACTTTCTCTTTATCGTCTCTTTTGTAAGTATGGGCCCAAAATGCTTATTATGCACAGAATTTTTCTCTTCTAGCCCTTGTATCATGTCCAGCTGGTGACTACTGTATTTTGAGAGAATCAAGGAAGTTTCAGCCAGTATGTTTGCATTTAGACCTGTAGGTGCAGTATCTTTTTTAATCTGACTGCATCATTTTCTTATTGCAGCCAAGCCTGGGTTCAGTCAACACCCTCCACTTGGCACTTACCAACCACTCAATAGCTTGATTCCTTTGGAGCACTAGCTCAAAGGTACAAATACCACTGTTTCTCCCGTGAGATCTTAGTCTCTCTGAAACTGCTACATGTGGCAGAAGGAAAAAGCAAGCACTACTGATGAACAGAAAACTGCTGATCAAAGCAAAGATCCTTTTCAAAGCACATCTGTAGGCATATGGAAAGCTACACAGAGTGCATCCTGTGGATGCAGTCCATTTCAGAGTAGGACACCAGCAATATGTGGTTGCAATCAAGAATACTGTTATTTTTTTAAAAAACTTACCTAAAATTTGGCATTATTTTCCAAACAACATAAAATAAAGACTCTGGACTAAATGCAGTTTGGCTTCCTTGCCATAAAGCACAGAGTGTCTTTCTGAATTCTTCCACAAGTGAACTGTAAAGAAAGTAAGAGCTGGTGTTTAATGTGCATTTGTTTACAACCCTTAGAGGTTTACTTGTTCAATGGTACAAGTATCAGACAATAGCTGGGTTAAGACTGTAAGGACTAGGTAAATATCCTTTCCAGTAGCTTCAAAGATTTCATGTCCAAAATCCTACCCACAATTGTTGAAGACACACAGATTTGGAAAATTATATTTCAGATGTTCAGGACAGACTCATGTGAACACCTATGCACTGTTTGTCATTTTAGTGCAGACTCTGCTAACATCTTTTTAACCCTTGCTCAAGCAACCTACAGATCATCAATCACTTACTCCTGAACTTTCTGCAGTAGTAGGCGCAGTAGGTTGACTTGCAGTCACATCCTCATGACCCTATTTTAGCTGGAAGTCAGGAGCATAATGTCTGCAGCATATATCAAGAGGACTTCTTAACATGATTTAACATGTCACACTCCAGCACTACCTGATGTATGTGACTGCCTCTCCCTGCAGCATCAGACCTGTAACAGCAAGCTGCAAGTGATATGAGTTTCTTTCTTTGTAGACAGCTATTCTTCTGTGCCTTTGTCCCCTGTGAATTGTGCAAGATCAAAAGTATCCAGTGGCCCCAGCAGCCCAAACTTGCTGTTCCCTGCACAGCTAAGAGCTCACAAGGCACACACAGCTTACACATTGTTATCCCCCTGGCTCCTGGTGTGGTAAGTTCGCCGCCCTGCCGTCTTCCCATTCCTCAGCTCCACTGCAGGCAACTCTTTGAAGTAACAGCAAAACTGCTGAATGTTACTAGGAAAAATGAAATAAGAATGAAATCCTTAAAGGGCAGAGGAAAAGGATAATATTATGTATTCTGGAGCTTGTTCTTTGAAATGCATAAACACCACTTCATGCAGTGATACAGGATGGCAATCACAAACAGTTTAAGAGACAAGAAACACTATAGCAAATACCTTCTGTCAGTAACTACGCAGATCTGCAAATATCACTGTCATCCCAGCTTCCTAAAACGATTACATTTTGGCTCTGCTTTGACTAAGAGATACCCTGCCAGACGGAGCTATCATTTCCTAACAACCCAGACTTGCATTTGCTGAGGAAGTTAACTTATTTACTGGCCTCAGCACTCTCCTGGTCTGCCAAGGACACGGCAGGTTTCCTCTGGAATGCCGTACCACAGGATGTGCCTCACACCATGAAACACAACTTTACCAACCCATGCACACCCACTCCTGCAAATTCAGATCCACTTCTGTCCAGTGGGACCATGCCAAATTCACCTGCCCAATGCTACAGCACACAAGCCCCCTGAGAGTGGTGGGAGAGCTGGGGAAGGTACCTGAGTGACTGCAGGATTGCATTCATGAAACAAGTGTTCCCCAGGTTCCGCAGGCCTGTGGCACAAAGGGCAGTGGTGCTTCCCTAGAATGAGAACAGTCAGGTTACAGAAAGATTTATCACTGCTCCACCACTTCCCTCCTGCAGAGCCATCACTGTCGGACCAAGCACAGGTCTGAACAATAACCAACTACACTTGAGTGCAGCTGCAAAGCTAAAGCAACCACCTCAGCAGCTCAAACTGCCCTGAAGCTCCATCTTGACATGAAAACTCTTTCTTACTCATTCCTGCCAAGAGAAAACTATACTACATCTTTTCCTGTGCAAATAAATCTAGAATAGGACAATACAGGTAATCACAGGCTCTTTTTGCCAAGGATTTGTGTGTGTGTGTATGTATGTCAAATATTCA
>NW_005054313.1:8397067-8418089 GCF_000277835.1 Geospiza fortis | reverse complement strand
TTAAAGTACCAATCCTCATCCATATTTTCCCATGTCTAATATGCACAGTATGGCCACCTCCAGGTTGTTTTTAAGTCACCAGCACTAGTCTGAGTCTCAGTGGGATTCTGTGGTGGCCAGAAGGGTTTTTGAAAGACAAGACAACAGCATTTATTTGGGAAATAAACAGTCAAGTCAGACTGTGCAAAGAAGAGGCAAAGAGTTGAAAAAAGAAAAGCAAAATACACACAATTTACAGCCTAGAACAATGAACCCACAGATGCACTTGCTTTTCGCCAAATTATCTCCAGGGTGGGTGGGGAGGAAAGGGAAGAAAAATGTGGACAACACTGCATTTATGATTCTAGAATCTGCAACATTTGTACACATTACACTGTCTACAAAATACCACACTGGAAGTTCACCAAATTTCTGGGCATTCTTCATTATTCTAACAGAATTTAAAAGCTGGGCTTTTACATCTTTTAGTGTCTCAAAGTGCAAACACCACAGCGTCCTGAGCACATTCTTTTCTCACTCTTGCCCCAAGTGCTACAGCACAGCACTAATGCAGCATTGCCCCTGAAGTTCAAGATAAGCTTCAATAAGCCAACAATAAAAAATAATCTGTTGTTAGAGGCAATATTGAAGTATTAATAAAACTGACAAAACAGCAAAGAGTAGGAAGAATAAAATAAGCTTTTAGTTCAAGCTTTCTAAGTCTTGTCCTTATCTAAACGTTGCCTGGAATTTTTATTTTGGTTTTTACTGGCTGTCATTTTTCCAAACAGAAATGATGCTGTGTACTGCCATAGCAAGAAAACCCCACTATTTCTCCTAGGCTTCCTCAATCTCTGCAAGACTGGGACAGTGCAGGAAATGCAGACAGCACATTCAGACATTCCTAAACTGACTGTAGTAGTAAACCCCTCCAGACTTTGCCAACAGCAACCAACTGCTTTGCTCCACCCCAGGCTCTTGCTCCCATTCCCATCCCCTTGGGCAGTTGTTCCTATGGCTGAAGGAGCTGCTGTTCCAGCTGCTTTTGGTGACACTGCTGTCCCACAGCCCAAAAGCTCTGCTCCATCTCTCCCCCATTTTCCCAAGGGTGAAAATGAACCAGTTGAATACAGCTGGGTCAGTATCTCCCCTCTCCATGCTCAAATTCTGGAAGAAATTATGAAAACTCCCGTAACACAATCTGCACAAAAGAGACATCTGACTTGCGACATTCTTTGTTGGGATGAAATGATGCAGCCCTTTGGCCATCTAGCCAGGGCTGGATCCTCCTCTCCTGGGTGCTATCCTGCAGATCTGAAGTTGTAATAGCAGGAAGATGAAATGAGGAGAAGAAAAGCTTAAAAACAGTCCATAGTTCCTCTTGAAAGCAAGTTTTACTGAGCTCTTTTAAAAAACTGGTAACATTTTTTACTTTTTCATAACAATTACTCTTAGCCTCCCTCAAGAATGTACCTCCTCCTTTGCCTTCTGCACCTGGGACAATAAAAACCCAAAAAATGACAAAGGTTCCTTGTCTGGCCAGAAAACCAAAGCTCCATCTTGACATGAAACCTTTCTAAAGCCCAGGAAAGCTCAGCCTACATCAACAGAAATGCAGCAAAGCATCAGCCATGTTTGTGTGTGAAAGGGCTTTTCAGGTGTGTGGTCAGAAGATGCTAAAGAGCATCAAGAACAATTTGGGTCTAGGCCAACTATAAACCTCAGCAGGTTTACAAAAACCCTTTAAACTCACTGTACCAGATCTGTTGTACTTACATTTACTTTCAATAACTTGCTGTTCAGAGATGAGTTTTCCAATAGTTTTCTTTTCCTATGTCTGTCTGATGTAAAGGCTGAGCTGTTGGAAAACAATTGTAAGTGGTTATTTACCAGAAAAACAACGTATTGTGTGGAATGGACCAGAGAAAATCAACTTGTGTTTAGCAAAGTGATTCCATCTGTCACCAGGTGTCACTGACAGCAAACAGGCTCCCCATTGCTGCAGTATGAAATTGGCTGCACCTCCCTCAGGGCACAGCCCCATGGCCCACCAGTAAGTTTATGCAGGATGTTCTGCTCAGGGATGTGTGCCTTCAAGAGTGGCCTTAGTAGCAGCTACTTGTCATCTAAAATATTCATCCTTCTCCTAGGTCAAAGAAATTAAGTTCTTCTGTCAGGAAAATCATCTAAGCCTTTAAAAATATAACTTAAAAAAATCACAACAAAATTAAGTTACCAAAAATCAAGAATATGTGGAATATTAGTACTTGTGTATTACAACTGACTTCTCTTACTTAAAGAAAAATACATGGAAGTTCTAACATTTGTGTAATACTAAGTTACAAAAATAATTGCTTAGTCTTTTGCACATCAATGGAAATTAATGGCCTCTCAATTAAACCAGTTGATGACTTCTCTCTAATTTGATACTGAAATCATAGCTTGTTTCAGGTTTGGTTGGTAGGTTTTTTCCTTTTTCTTTCTTTTTTATTAAAATGCCCTCCAAGCATTCAAAAACTACCATTACACAGAATGGAAGCCTGCACTGTATCTTTTACCTCCCAAGAAGTTACATCACTTGGATGTTTCCAATTCACTTCTCATTATACTTAAACATCTTTACATCTCATAATGTACCTGACAAGACCATCAAAAGAGGATGGAAAATAATGAAAATATTAATATAACCTACCAAGTAATTGATACACTTAGCTCGGGGAGGATCCAGAGATTTCCCCAGATCACAGGAATTTCGTAGCAGGAGTCCTGTGTGAACTCAGGGGTATTTTGATGTACATGGAAGCACTGAAAGCACCCATATTTCTGCTTGGTATTAGGTAAGATTTTCAGGCCAACTGTGCAAGCACTTTTTGCTCTCTAGGCCTGGCCACAGCACATATGTCACCCAGGATCAGATTATGTGCTTTACAGTGGAACAGCACCAGACAGAGACAAAGGAAAAAATGTCTCTTCTGTGCAGTTACAAGTTAATAAGTCTTCTTAATCTTTTTGCTAGCAAATCAAACTGTACAATTAATATGAAGACTACTCCCCCCACACTTCTTCTTGAATTTCTCTGATAACAAAAGCTTATTCTGGTTTTTTGACAAAACTCTGACAACAGAACAAGACATACGATCATGATCAATCAAATCCATTTGTTCTGCACCTCTGCTTCTCAGTGATGAAAAGGTTTTTAAACACAGTGTCAGACACACAGAAGGATTAAGACACATGTAATTAGGTACATATACCCATATGAAACAAATACCACTTCAACGATGCACTATTACAAGTTTGCCCAAGGCAGTCTGGGTGCAAACAAACTACTTACTTTTCCAAGTTCTGTAGGTGCTCTCTGACCTTCTGTACCAGGCCCAGCTTGGTATCATTGACTACAAAGTCATCACAACGATAACTGCAAGAAAAACATTTTTCAGAATATGCAAAGCACCTCAAACCACACAAGCCTATGTGTGGAAAGCGCCAAAGGGATCCAGTGAAAGATTATGAGAACTGTGGAGCACAACACCTCACACTGAGCTTGGTTCCCTCCAAGAAACCCCCTCCAGCAGAAGAGGATGCAGGAACCATCTTATTACATGGGTTTTCTGCTAGTTTAGTTCTTTGTTATAAATCAAAAGCATGATGTACTGCCTGGACCGAGGCAGAATTCTAGTTCCACAAAAACTGAAACAGTGTAATGAAAAGCAGACTTAGTAGTCTATCCACAGATTCATGAGAAAAGATCAACTGACCCCTGGTAAACAGAATACAAAGCTTTTATTAATTTTTGAACTATTTTAACATTGTAAGTTATCACTGAAACCTGAAGTGCTGAACAGATATAGACAACACATAAAAGTCTGTGCTACTGAAAAAACACCAGGGAAGATGATGGACTAAGAGATCACTTGAGTGTTCCAAAGTCAGGCCCGAAGTCTGTGGCAACTTGCACCTCGAGCTTAACCACAAATATCATTCAATCACTCATCAGTTTCTGTACATACTGTGAAGTGTCAAATTACAGCTTCAAATTTTGGCAGGCAAGTGAACAAGTGAGGAAAACTAACTTTGGATATGTTTAATATCAGAACTGTAGCTATGTCTCTCCTTTCCCTTTGGCACAAGAGTGACTCAAATGCAAAATACATCATCGCCTCAGGCTATTCCTCTGCTGGAGCAGATACACATTTGCTTCCTAATTTAATGAAGCTATTGACTTCAGGCACAACTGGAATTCACAACACTCTTTGTTGCATAAATCTGCAGGTATTGCCAGTGTTACTTCGAACTCTACATTCCTGAAAAGGCTACAAAGTTGACAAAGTAAAGGTCCTTGCCACTGAATGGAGCCCCTAAGATCAGTGTGTTCAGTACCTCTGATTTTTCCCTCTAAGAAGAGAAATTAACATGACGCCTCTCAAGACATCCAAACATTGCATGAAGACGTTATGGTGTGGCAGCAGCTCTGTGGCCACAGAGAGCAAACACAACTTTCCCAGGCATTGTCCTGGAGAAGGCTGTGAGATGATCAGAGAAAAGAATGAGAAACAAGTCTTATCTTCACTTGCTGCACCTGTTGTTGTGAACACGTGGAATGTGTTATGGAGATTTGTTTACCAAAGGTGATTTCTTAATTGGCCAGTGGTGATGGTGTTTGGATTGAAGGACCAATTGGGTCCACCTGTATCGTGTCTGTAAGGGCAATGGGTTTCTTAATAAGTACAGTATAATAAAGTGATTGATTAGCCTTCTGGAATCAGAGTCAATGCTAATTATTACCCAGCTGGGGGCCTGTGACAACATTACGGGTACTTACACAAGATCTAGAAATTAGTAAGATCACCAGTATTTTTTCTTTTACATTTTTAAAGATGGCCACAGACCAAGTTAGTTTGGGAGGGAGAAGAAGTCTGCTGATGTACTTATTTTTCAGCCACATCTTAGGTAGTCCTTGTCAGCTTTTTACCTACAAAGGCCTAGTGAGGTGCTCCTGCATTTGGCACTCCCACAGGAGCCAGCTCTCAGGCCAACACAGAGCACACAGGCCCAGTCAGCCAATACACAGTGTGGGACTGCTGAGCAGGGGCAGCTGCACCAGCACAGTCACACTGCTACTAATGCTGGAGTAGCTGCTGGTGAGAAAACAGGGCATGGAAGCAGATACAAGCTCACTGAAACCTTCAATGAGAACTTATTGCTGAAAGATAATTTCATTGCTCCCGTGCCCTGAAGATTACATTAACCTTATTTTTACACACCAGTTTAGCACATGCCCCAAGATGGAAGAATAAAAACAAATACATCAGTAAATGTCAGGGTCCTTCCAACACTGGAAAAATAATTTTAAGTTTCACTTAGAATCAAGACAATCTTCTATTTCTCTTTTTAATAGGTAGATTTTTTAAAAAACCTCTCTTGCAACACTGAGGATTCAGCACTACTATTAGAAATAACAGCATTACCTCCAAACCATTTTGGATAAACCAAGTAAACAGATTTAGAAGTAGTTTATGTTTTAGTAACCTAAATTTGCTAAGCCCACACACCTTAAGGGTAAACTGCTGAGAAATTACATCCTATATGTGAAGCTGCCATTCAAAACAGCTGCCTAATTTATGATCTGCAGGATCACTGTAAATTAACAAATACCTTTTTTGGATACAGTAGCTACACCAACCACACAGAACAAATTCTATACCTTGCAGAGGGTCCCTTATATGGGCTGGCACAGTATTTTCCTCTATACACTCTATTTTTAGTACCTCTGCTACTTCCAAGACCTAGCCTCCTTTGCTTCTAAAATGGCATTAAGCCAGTGAATATATGCACTGCTCTGGGAACCTGAGTGCTTACTGCTGTTACAGGGCTTAGGAGGGACAGGACTTCATGCTGTGTTTAAAAGCCCTGACTAGATTTGAAGAATTTGAAGGATAGGAAAAATTAAGAAAAGGTTTTCTTAGTTATGCCAACACCTTATATGAATAAACAAAGAGCTCAAGTTTTACTGTCTGCTAAAAAGGCTTTTTACTCTTCTTATTTTCACTGATTGTAGAATGCAACATAATATGACTAAGAAACCTCATTTTCCAATGCCCATGGCACCAGCACAGTAAGTCTGGTTTGTTTTTAAAGAGAACCTTCTTCACAGAGACTAAAAAAGAATTTTTCTAAGTCCTTGACAGTTGGTTATTTTTACACCAGCCAGGAACACACACACACCCACCCCTGACACAGCTGTGTCCCTTTAAGGGGTAACAAGGAGTGTAATGGATGAGAAATCTGACCTGCAAACTGTGTCTGGGATTAAATGAACACAGGAAACATATTATGCAAATATATCAACAGGGGAGCCTTTCTTCTCCAGTGCCAACTGTCTGTGCACTAGCACAGAGAAAACCAATTTACAAGAGTCCTCTTTCAGGAAAGTGGGTTCTTACATGTATCATTTTACTTCTCGTGCACAAAAAAAAAGCCCTAACACAGAATGAGAAAGCACCCTCTGACAGTTTGAAGACAAAAAAGATCTGTACTTCTTGCAAACTCTTTGTGTGTAGTACTTTAGAACTAACTGAAAGGCTGATTACCTCAAAAAGTGGGATTCAGGACTCTCTCAGCAGTTAAGATCTCAAATATAATTTAGTCTGAGTGTTTAGTATTGCATCTTTTGTCTCAAAAGCGACCAAAGAATCAAGAAGAGAGTTGTACTCTCGTAACAAAATATTAACAAATTCTCTCAACTTTTCCACTGGTAAAACTGACCAGTTGAATAGGAGGACTGAGTAAGCAAAGAACAAAACCCTCTGGAAAGACTCATTACAGGTTATGGCATGGCCAAAGGATCAAATGCTGCCTTCTTAGAAAGCCCATACAGGCCTGTTCACTGATACTATCATGCAAGCCAAGGAACACAGTAAATTGGGATCCATAAGATAAAAATGGAATAACAGCATCGTGCTCAACTTTGTGCAGTAAACAGAACTACACATAAAAATATAAAAGCTGGCACTGAATCAAAATATCTGCATTATTTTTACAGTAGAAATAAAATTCAATTAAGTCTTAGGATGGTATTTTATTGACTTTCAAATTATTGAGGCAGCCCACCCTGGTAGCATAAAATACTCATCTTTACATAAAGGTTCACTTAAAAGAACCACCATGGCATAAACTTAGGACTGCCTACTGGATTAAAGTCTACACTGCAGTTCACAAATAGGCTTTTCAAAGCTATTGAAAGCCCATTCACTCTCCACAATACCTAATTATGTCTCAAATGTACCCAACTATTAGCTTTAACTGGCAGGAGCCTCCACAGTACTGTCCAAAATAAAGGGGGAAAAGTTGATCTGGACGCCTTCTGTTTCATCTTTAAACTTCTGTGCTCATTTCAACTGGGCACAGTAACAAATTCAAGTATCTTTCCCTGATTATCATGTGGGAAAAACCTGAAATATCCTAAATGAAAGCAAAGATAAACTGCTTTTGAAACTTGTTCACCTTCACATTAGCAAAGGAGTTATAATTTGCTGGTTAATTACCTACACAACAGGAACTCCCCAAGGCAAAGCTGGCTACAATTAGTTCCAGTTCATCCACAGATGACTCAGCCCTCGACTACAGCAGAAAAGACATCACATGCTGAGCTGCTTCCCTTCTGTGCTCCCACAAACACACACCTCCCCAGGTGCAGGTCTGCCTGCCCTGCCCAGCACAGCTGGGGTCAGTAACACATCCCACAGCCCCCAGTCTGGCTGCTGGTATTCTGCAATGCCCACACAGGGTTTGGGATAAGGTCAGCAGGGTGCTCAGACTTGCTGCTGTAACTCATCAAGCCTCAGCAAGTTTAGAACACTATTTGTCATAATGGAGATATAATCAAAGACTTCAAATACCCTGCTAAAATTCCTGCACAGATTATTACCTTCAGAATGACTGGAAGACAGGGTATAATTCAAACAAAACAAAAAGCCACAACACAGAACTCAGCTGCTACCAGTATTGATTGGGAAAGTGAAACTAGCTTCTCATAGCTGTCGCAATGCTGGTAACCTGTGCAAATTTACCCCTTGGAAAACTTGTCTGTTTTCTCATGTATTCACATAGGAGCAGATAAAAATGCCAGTCATTAAAATAAAATGCAAATAAAGCAAAATTCCCCTACATCACAAAGCTACTCAAACCTTTAGTCTATGCTTACATACCTACAGCTGCTTCCACCATCTAAGCAGTTTTTGAGTTGCTCTGAACAACATTTCTTCAGGTGAAATCACATAACTGGGGTTTTACTTGCAGGGGATAAAAATATTTGTTATAGAAGCATTCCTCATAAAACTACTTCATCAAACAGACTTTTTCTCCCTAATGAACTACCCAAAAGACACCCAACTATTTGACTAAAATACCCACTAGAGCAGCCACATATCCAGTAATTTTACAAGACCATAACAGGGATTTCCCCAGGATTTACACTGCTCAAATCCTGCCCTGCCACACTGCACAAGTAACAACACACATGGGAAACCATGGAGCAGCTGCAAATGGGGAAGCACCTGTCAACAGGTTCGCTGAAGGGGGAAGAGGATGGAGGATGCTGAGGCAAAAAGCAGTGCTTTCCACTGACTCCCAGTCTTTGCCCTCTGGGGAACAAGGACCATGGGGAATCCAACATTAGCAGCATCAATATTAAGTTTCCCTAAACAGTGCATATCACACTGCAAGAACCCCACAGAAGGAATCAGCCCAGGCCACTGTGCTGTTTAAAGAAACATTTCTGATTGTTTTCTTTACTATTGCTAGAGACTTGGTGCTGCTTCCCAACAGGACCAGCCACTTTCCCAGACTCATAGAAAGTACACGCACAAACACAACGCGAGTTCAGATCTCTTGGACAGGAACTACAGTGTAATAGTTTACCTTCTGAATTCTGACAAATAAAGGACATGTGAAAGGCTCACCGGGTTGATGGAAGGAGCAACACCAACCAACCAGCTTTTGCAATTAAGAGGTTTGGGTCTCCACACACCCCAAAGCAAAAAGAAGCAACTCCAAACCTCACAGTGCTTATTTCAAAAGGTTTCTTCTCTGTTTAAGACATTTGACATGTGAGAGTTTAGTTACAGCCAGTAACTGTACAGTGCTGCAATACACATGGAAAAGCAGAGTGCTCCAAAAAGACAGGTCTGGAAAGCAAAAGATGAAACGCTCAAAAATGTGTGTAATATAATACTGCACAAGAGTCTGATGTTTTCACCTTCTAGTATATAAAAAGTTGTCAAATTACAGTGTTTAAACCCTTACCAGTATGTACTGTAACTACTGCAATCCATACACACAGTATGCTGAACTTTCTCCTGTTTTTCTGTTTTCTTATGATTGGTCATAGGAATCTGTGCATCTTCATAATGCTTCTTTGCATGCCCATTCACATATCTAAAATAAATGTAAAAGAAAGAAGTTTATACTTCAAAATAGCTACTCAGCATTCATTAAAAAAACAGGAATAAAAAAGGCATCCAATATTTACAACAGCATTAAAAAGACAATTCATTTGTGTGAAAACACTGGCCAAACCTTCTAATGTTTTCCCCCTTTACTCTCTCCTGTGGTCCAAACTGGCCCCTCCATCTCCTTGACCAAATCCCAGGATCTGTGCTCCTAACAGACTAATGCACTTCCACAACTGAGAAAATCCTGAACCCCCTTTTCCCATACCTGTAGTGCACTTAGTGCTCAGTACTGCCTTCACATATACTCTTGTTACAGCTCTACCTTTTCTCCCCCAGCACTTGTATTTGGGATCCCTTTAACAGAGCGCTGACTCCCATTTTCAGCTTTCCCATTCTGCAGCATGATTTAATGTTACAGACATCGAGTTCATGAACTTGGGCTCTGGAGCTCATTGTTACATAAGGGAATAAGAAATCTAAAATCCTGCAGCTCTTTTGCTGACACAATGAGCATCTTTATGCTCAAAGTTTGATATATAGGAAATTAAGCATCTTTAATTTAAAAAAAAAGCCCTAAGGTGTATTTTATCTTCTCATTCAATTATTTTCCATTCTCAGGATGGGAGCTGTTTGGAAAGACAAAAAACCCCTGCATAAATAACTGACTCAATATCTACCAACTGCTCATAAGAAAGGCTATTTGGAGACAGTAGTATTTTTTTTAAGATTAGTAACAATTAAAATATTCCAATTATTTATTGCACACCATGAAGTATCTCCCCCTCTCTTAGCTCCCACCAAGTATAAATTTATTAAATAGATAAACAGAGGGGAAAAAAGGGTCAGTGTCAAAAACTCTTAATAGGACACATTATTAAAACTGTAGCACTTAGTGACACCTAGATCAAACAACCAAAATCTGGAGTTTCATTCAAACCACTTTAGGAGACAAAATCACTATGTTTAATGATGCTTTCCCAGAATAACAGCACACCAGCACAGATGTTATCCAACAGAAGAAATCATGTTCATGCTTCAGATACTGTCTGAATGTCAATACCAGCTGCATTCCAGTAATATGTGCATCTCAAACGTTTATGTAGCAGCACCTTTTCTACAATTATCCTGACATATAAATAACAGCATTGACTATATAATTCCTCCACAATTTATTTGGTGTACTTCAACTAATACAGACATCAAGGTGAAGTCGGAAGGAATTCTGATGGCAGCTACTTCTTACATGCTATGGAAATAACTTTAGGTCCAAAACTACACTGCAGCACATTTAAGCTATTTTCAGTCTCAGCTAAATAGTTGCTGTTTCTCTCAGTATAAGCTGTGCCAACTCGTGGCTTTGCAACAACTCTTACTGTGTTCATCTTATCACAAAAGAAACATCTTCCACAGAATGGAACTTTACAATAACCTACTAAACTATCAGTTCTCCACACACTTTTTGAACTGAGCAATCAAATTTACCATCCATTTTACTTTAAAAACCCAATGAAATAAAACCCCCATATCTTGAATATAATCTCTGGACTCTCCTAAAGTAGCAAAGAACAATGTTAAGCATAAACATACAATGTTAAAGGTTTCTTTCGGGGAAATTTTGAACTAACTGCCTCAGAGTGAAGCAACAAAGGAGAAAGATAAAGGTGTGATTAAGATTTGCACACTAACACTGTACCCACCTTCCACAATGGACACTCGAGCACGTCAGACAGACCCAGGGACTTTTATTTGACCGGCACACTATAAAAGATTAAAAAAAAACCAAGTGTCAAACGAATGAAGTCTACTTGATTTTAAAACACAATACAAGAATATCAGAACGACAAAAATACTGGAAACCTTCTCAGTTATCTGGCATTGGTTCTGCAAAACCCAATTTTTCTATTTCTAAAGCTGCTTACTCCCACAGCTGTGATGGCCATCTTGCAATAGAGAGAGGGCAGCCAGGTAGTGCTGTTTTGGTTTACATTTCAACTCAGGAACATGGAAGAAGTTTGTCTAATTTGACCAAAACATTACCAAGAAACCCAAAATTTAACACTGGCAAACAGAAGAGAAAGGGAAGATCTTAAAAACAGCTATTATCAATTAAAAATGGGCTAAAGGAACCACTGGTCTACCCTGATACAATATTATTTGCTTGAATTTACAAACAGCAATGTAAAATATTAACCAGAAGGAAAGAAAAAGAAGCCAAAACCATTCATGCACTTAATCTGTGTTTAAGTGCTGTGTGAAGAAAGCACAACTTTACACTTTCCATGCCAGGAACATAAAAAAGCTCTTCCTAGGATTAAAATCCTAGGAGAAATTTCCCACTGTGAAATAACATGTTTGCTTTCACTATGTTATCATCTACGCATGGAACTGGTTCTCAACCAGTAGGTCAAAGCATTATAATGGAAACTATTACTCCTACTTTCCACCCCTACCAGACAATTACAATTTCACATTCAGGTACTTTAAATACCTGTACTGCTTGTTTGTCAAGTGGTAAATTATACTGAAGGAGTGCTCATTCTGCAGGTTGAAGTGTTCTGAATAAAGCCAGCAAACAAGTCCAACCTCTGCATAATACCAAAAAAATCGCATACATCTAAAATGTTCCATCTTTCCTATCAGGGAATAGGAAAAGATGGTTCATCTGTTTACTTTAACTTTTAGGAAGAACTTTGCCCCAGTTGCATCACATCAGAAATGTGTAGTTTATCTTCTGCACAAACATCTCCACCCACAATGAACTCACACCACATGGAAGTGACTCCCAATAAGATTAAACACAGAATCCAGAGTTAAATCTGTGACCTCCAATTGCTCTGTTCTCAGAGAATTACACAACTGAGTTTTTTAAGACATTGCTGGAGATTGCATTCTGTATTTCTCTGAGGCTGGCTCAGCAGATAACTACATTAAAGCCTGGCTCTCCAGGCATTCCTCAGTTCAGATCCTGTAGCAGTTATCATCTTCCTACTTCATAAATTAAATTGGACTGGAAGTTTCAGGCATTACTTAGGACTTTATCAAGACAGGCACCATGGAATGCACAGCAAAATCACAGTCACTGTCCAGAACTACCCATAATCTAAACTAGAGGTAGACAGTTTGGCTTCATGTATAAAGACACTGCACATTATTCCTTTCAGATGGGGTACTGACATGAATACAGTAAGCTTCAAAGCAGGCCAGAAGTGAGAGAAAGTGATCCATAGCAAATCCCTTTTCAATTCCAAGAACATTACACAGCCCTGGAAGTTGACCCCTAAAACAGATTTGGGTGTTCTGGACTTTCAGGTCACACACACTAAATCATGAGGAACAATTTGCATTTGTATAGGTACCGATATATTGGCTCCATAATCAGTTTTCCAATTGGGATTTGGAGGTTTGGTTTGTTTTTCTTTAAGCACTACTTAAAGAGAGGGGAGCATTACATTAGCATCTTTTACTTTGGATTAAAGTTATGTTCACACACTGTAACCCCACTAAAAAAATTACCTGTCTTATTTAGTAGTACACAGACCAAGGAACATTGGCTGCTTTCTCAGCGTGGACAAAAGTTTGGCTACTGAAACAGTTAACAACTGCCTCAATTTGCTGTATTTTTAGAATAGATTCAAGTGGTCAGGCAAAGACAACACTAATGTGCCAAAAGAAAAGGGAAAGCAAAGCTGCAATGCCACAATCTTATCTGAGGCCATTTGCCACCTTACATCAAAATCATCCTAATTCAGAAACTTAGAAACACAATTTTTTATCATGTAATAGGAAGAACTCTTTTACAGAATGATTTCTCTGAGTAAAACCTGAATACTGATGTGTTACACAGTCTGCAAAGCCCTCTCTAAACGAAGAGGAATTATTAATTCATCCCCAGGAGGGTAAAGACTCATACATAACTTTGAGAACACTCAGAGACATCCGTGCAGCTTGCACTTTTTGCAAATCACCCAGATAAGGTTCACTGAGTTATGCTATACAGAATGAGCAGGATATGGCTAATCAATTTGGTGTTCTGTCACCACAGGGTCCCCACTCCATCCCACCCCCATGATCATGCAAATACATACTTTTCGTGCTTTACTTTTTTTCCTTATTGAAAACTGACTCCAAGGGCACTTGTGTGAAGCACGACTGCTCCTGGCAAACACTGCATTTCTTACACAGCAAAGATGCAGACTGTCACTGAAGGAAAGTTACAGCTATGTAAAAATATACAACAGACCTGTGGAATGAATGGGTTTGTTATACAGCACACTGCATAGCTGTAAAACTGGTAATAGAAAAAAGCAGCAGGAAAAGGAAGAGACACACAGGAAGCAGTTTTTGTAAAGCAGCCAAGATCAGAAACCTGCAAGATGCAGTGTCCGCCAGAGATCTGGCAGCAGCACAGCCATGCGATCAACACAGCGTGAGTGACCCCGGGCCAGAGCTGCTACAGAACTGTGCTTACAGCCACTGTTTAAAATAGCCCTTCATTGCTACACTAAAGAAAAGGTCACCAAGTATCAGCACATTAAGAGAAATACTTTAGTTCCTCTGTTAAAAGCACATTGACTAGAAACAAGATTAGGGTCACTAAACTATTTCGAATAGTCTCCACAGCCTTTACCAGTCTGGGCTCAGCTCTCAAAAAGAGCTGTAGCAGCACTCCCGTGTTACTGGCCCAATTATAGACCTCAATAACACAGTGACCTGCACAGAAACATCTCTGGACTAACTGACCTCTGGTCAGTTCACTTTATGTTCACACAATGGGTCAGCTACACCAAAATAAGCTGAACTGAATAAAAAACCCCCACTGTTGCTCCACTCAGGAAGAAGGAACAATAATTGCAAACTTGTGGTATCAGTGGTACACTGACACTGTGCTGAGGACATAATCCCACAAACACAAGCACTTGGTGACAAACACATACCTAAGCTACGTAAGTACAGCATGCTGTATCATGTGACACACACGTGCCTATCCAAAAACCCCACAACAATACTGTTACAAGAAATGGACTACTTTTCCTTTCCCATACCTTTACCTTAATTTTGCCTTAAAAATCTCTCAGTGTCCTGTTTAATTATGATTTAGTAATGGGACTCCCATTTTGCTCCTTAAAGAACCTGACAATTGCAGCAAGAGAGCTGGGCAGTCCCCACTAGCAACATGCGAAGAAAAAAGCAGCAACAATCCACACACCAACATGAAAAACCCCTTCCTTGTAAAACATGAACCTTCTGCTGTGACACATCAGGCCTAAGGAATCAGAATGAAAGCTACCTTTTCCAAGAATCTGCAAGTAAAGGTGGGAGAAATTTGCAAGGAAAAAACCTGGTGACAGAAAATTCTGTACAAGTATTTAACTAAATTTACAAAACCCCCTTTAGTCATAGCTTTTCAAATGCAAAGATTTTCAGTCAAAGCATTTTTCAGAAAACCCACTTCCATTTTACAGATGAGAACAAGAGACTGAATCATTTACCAAAATAATTTTACCAGCATAGATCAAAACTGAGCCTACTAGCCCGTACACCTTAATTATTTAAATTATTTTAACTGCAGCCAAGGGGAAGATATCCCAAAAGCCATCACTCTACACAAAATTTGTAAGGTGATTTGCCAAAACAGCTCTGAATTGAACACATAGAACTTCCCATATGAAATATACAACAGGCATCAGGTGCTTGAGAGTCATCCACGAAAGCTGCTGTTCTAAGTAGGGAATCACCCGAGTTACTAACCTATGAGAAACATCAAGGAGACAAACACATTGGATGTGGTCCCTCCTCTGGGCTGACATGCTAGAGCTGCAAAAAGGGTCTGCCCACTGCTGGAATTCACTGCTCGGGAACTCCCTCTGGATGCAGGCACAAGTTTCTTCAAAGACTGAATAAATCAGCAGAGGAGTTTTCTCCACAAAATGCCCTTTCATCCAAGATGTGAACATCCCAAATTTAATGCACATACCTCCTATCCTTGAAAGACCTTCTTTACAGACAACTTCTAAATGCTGAGGTAGGACTGCCAATTCCTTCCCATGAGTAAGTACTTCTTTTGAGGAACAGTGAGACAAAGCAAGAGACCGAGTGAAACTTTCACCCAGCCTAGCATTTACAGCTTTCACCCAGGCTGCAGCCTCTACAGCAAGGAATATTTATGCACTCTACATTCAAAATCCACCACACAAAACACTCAGTTATTAAAACTGAGACTGGAACCAAGGATTTTCCACTAAGATGAAATGGACCAAATCACAACATTTGAGAGCAAGGCAAAAATTACAAGTCTTCCTCATCACAGAACATCAGTCAAGACTGCAGGGTATGTGGATATGTACGTGGATATGTCCAGAATCAGACACTCTGGCATTGAAAAAACACCTTCTTGCCAGAAACAAAGAAGCCTTAAAGAATACAGGTATCCTCCAAGGTACATTAGTATTTTTACCAGCAGCATGTAAAAATGCCTAACAGGCAATGTAAGTTCCTTACTACTAAGCACACATATACCAACACAACTGATCAGGTTCCCAGCTTCTGACAATCATTTGTGTATTTAAAAAGGCACTTCCTTCAAGTGTACACACAAGCTTTATTATTATCTGACCTTACTATACATTTACATTCAGGAGGAATCAAAAGTACTGAAAAGACAGGGTAGGCCTTAACATACCCAGAGGTAAGAATACTAAACATACCCAGGCAGTAAGAATACTAAAATGCTATCTTATAATCTATAAACAGGTTCCTCAAAGTTAAATACAGAGTTAAATGTGCATGGTTGTTGACTGTGGGGTTTTTTTTGTTTGGGTGGAATGTTTGAAAAGTGTATATGCATTTGGGAAAAGTATCTGCTCCATATTTAAGAAGGCCAGTAAATTCCAGGTGAATAACTGTAATGAAAGTCAGGTGACTGAAAAAGGAAGTTAATGTTGCAAAAGCATTTTTTTAACCCCTGAACAGACAAAAGTCCCATTCTAAACAAAGAATGCAGGAAAAAGGAACATTACAGGCTTTGAAAACTAGTGACATGTTCTACACTTAGAAGCCAGCTGGTTTTACTGCCCAGGTTTTAAAGAACACTCCCATTTGTTTTCAAGCTTAATTTCAAGAAGTTTTTCTCTCTCTCCTTCCCTCTGCCCTATTAAAAGAAGCTCATACCTGCACTAAATTTGCTGTAAATTCTTAACTGTTACAAAAAAAATTTCTATTTAACAATATGTTACAGAACTTTCATTTGTAAGACATCTTTACTGCATATTTTAGAAAAACAGCATTCTAACCAAAATGAAATCAGACAGAAGGGGAAAAAGTTTTCAATTATGCTATTTAAAATGCTTTGTTTTAAAATGAGCTAACACACACTTAACTAAACTAAAAGTTAAGAAAATATTAAAGAAATTTCAATTCCATTTATATCAAAGCAAGAGAATTCACAAGGAAGCAAGTCTCCTAGTAAGCATTACTAAACATATAAAAATGTTAAAACCTTCTTTCACAATGAAGAAAAGTCTCAACAGTATCAAGCCCTAGCCTGACTCAAATCACATTCAAATATAAGAGAATTCAAATTAAAATCCAAAGAACATTTAAAGAAAGAAACAAACAACCCTCACTAGCAGCCATGGGAAAAAACCTAACGTTACTTCCCGGTCTTTATCTTTCAGCTAAAATCCAAAAGATCAGGTTTCTAGTAAGAAGACAAGTCATTTAGTGATAGTTTGTGAACTATTATTTGTGCTCTTGCATACCTGTACACGTAGTTTCCTCCTCCTTGTGCTAAATAAAAGCATTGCTCAGTCTCATAGAAGAAATCCCACATGGTTACAGTGAACCATTCCCATTTACAGTGGAAAATCATACATAATTTAGATATACTGAACACCTGTGTGAGAATATAAAGCAGGGGTAGGTGCACAACTTTTCACAGAATAGGTAGGTCACTGAAGTGCCCAACACATTCCTAACGCTGAAGAATATCAGAGAACAAGGTGATCAGCTTGCATCACATCAGAAATGTGTAGTTTATCTTCTGCACAAACATCTCCACCCACAATGAACTCACACCACATGGAAGTGACTCCCAATAAGATTAAACACAGAATCCAGAGTTAAATCTGTGACCTCCAATTGCTCTGTTCTCAGAGAATTACACAACTGAGTTTTTTAAGACATTGCTGGAGATTGCATTCTGTATTTCTCTGAGGCTGGCTCAGCAGATAACTACATTAAAGCCTGGCTCTCCAGGCATTCCTCAGTTCAGATCCTGTAGCAGTTATCATCTTCCTACTTCATAAATTAAATTGGACTGGAAGTTTCAGGCATTACTTAGGACTTTATCAAGACAGGCACCATGGAATGCACAGCAAAATCACAGTCACTGTCCAGAACTACCCATAATCTAAACTAGAGGTAGACAGTTTGGCTTCATGTATAAAGACACTGCACATTATTCCTTTCAGATGGGGTACTGACATGAATACAGTAAGCTTCAAAGCAGGCCAGAAGTGAGAGAAAGTGATCCATAGCAAATCCCTTTTCAATTCCAAGAACATTACACAGCCCTGGAAGTTGACCCCTAAAACAGATTTGGGTGTTCTGGACTTTCAGGTCACACACACTAAATCATGAGGAACGATTTGCATTTGTATAGGTACCGATATATTGGCTCCATAATCAGTTTTCCAATTGGGATTTGGAGGTTTGGTTTGTTTTTCTTTAAGCACTACTTAAAGAGAGGGGAGCATTACATTAGCATCTTTTACTTTGGATTAAAGTTATGTTCACACACTGTAACCCCACTAAAAAAATTACCTGTCTTATTTAGTAGTACACAGACCAAGGAACATTGGCTGCTTTCTCAGCGTGGACAAAAGTTTGGCTACTGAAACAGTTAACAACTGCCTCAATTTGCTGTATTTTTAGAATAGATTCAAGTGGTCAGGCAAAGACAACACTAATGTGCCAAAAGAAAAGGGAAAGCAAAGCTGCAATGCCACAATCTTATCTGAGGCCATTTGCCACCTTACATCAAAATCATCCTAATTCAGAAACTTAGAAACACAATTTTTTATCATGTAATAGGAAGAACTCTTTTACAGAATGATTTCTCTGAGTAAAACCTGAATACTGATGTGTTACACAGTCTGCAAAGCCCTCTCTAAACGAAGAGGAATTATTAATTCATCCCCAGGAGGGTAAAGACTCATACATAACTTTGAGAACACTCAGAGACATCCGTGCAGCTTGCACTTTTTGCAAATCACCCAGATAAGGTTCACTGAGTTATGCTATACAGAATGAGCAGGATATGGCTAATCAATTTGGTGTTCTGTCACCACAGGGTCCCCACTCCATCCCACCCCCATGATCATGCAAATACATACTTTTCGTGCTTTACTTTTTTTCCTTATTGAAAACTGACTCCAAGGGCACTTGTGTGAAGCATGACTGCTCCTGGCAAACACTGCATTTCTTACACAGCAAAGATGCAGACTGTCACTGAAGGAAAGTTACAGCTATGTAAAAATATACAACAGACCTGTGGAATGAATGGGTTTGTTATACAGCACACTGCATAGCTGTAAAACTGGTAATAGAAAAAAGCAGCAGGAAAAGGAAGAGACACACAGGAAGCAGTTTTTGTAAAGCAGCCAAGATCAGAAACCTGCAAGATGCAGTGTCCGCCAGAGATCTGGCAGCAGCACAGCCATGCGATCAACACAGCGTGAGTGACCCCGGGCCAGAGCTGCTACAGAACTGTGCTTACAGCCACTGTTTAAAATAGCCCTTCATTGCTACACTAAAGAAAAGGTCACCAAGTATCAGCACATTAAGAGAAATACTTTAGTTCCTCTGTTAAAAGCACATTGACTAGAAACAAGATTAGGGTCACTAAACTATTTCGAATAGTCTCCACAGCCTTTACCAGTCTGGGCTCAGCTCTCAAAAAGAGCTGTAGCAGCACTCCCGTGTTACTGGCCCAATTATAGACCTCAATAACACAGTGACCTGCACAGAAACATCTCTGGACTAACTGACCTCTGGTCAGTTCACTTTATGTTCACACAATGGGTCAGCTACACCAAAATAAGCTGAACTGAATAAAAAACCCCCACTGTTGCTCCACTCAGGAAGAAGGAACAATAATTGCAAACTTGTGGTATCAGTGGTACACTGACACTGTGCTGAGGACATAATCCCACAAACACAAGCACTTGGTGACAAACACATACCTAAGCTACGTAAGTACAGCATGCTGTATCATGTGACACACACGTGCCTATCCAAAAACCCCACAACAATACTGTTACAAGAAATGGACTACTTTTCCTTTCCCATACCTTTACCTTAATTTTGCCTTAAAAATCTCTCAGTGTCCTGTTTAATTATGATTTAGTAATGGGACTCCCATTTTGCTCCTTAAAGAACCTGACAATTGCAGCAAGAGAGCTGGGCAGTCCCCACTAGCAACATGCGAAGAAAAAAGCAGCAACAATCCACACACCAACATGAAAAACCCCTTCCTTGTAAAACATGAACCTTCTGCTGTGACACATCAGGCCTAAGGAATCAGAATGAAAGCTACCTTTTCCAAGAATCTGCAAGTAAAGGTGGGAGAAATTTGCAAGGAAAAAACCTGGTGACAGAAAATTCTGTACAAGTATTTAACTAAATTTACAAAACCCCCTTTAGTCATAGCTTTTCAAATGCAAAGATTTTCAGTCAAAGCATTTTTCAGAAAACCCACTTCCATTTTACAGATGAGAACAAGAGACTGAATCATTTACCAAAATAATTTTACCAGCATAGATCAAAACTGAGCCTACTAGCCCGTACACCTTAATTATTTAAATTATTTTAACTGCAGCCAAGGGGAAGATATCCCAAAAGCCATCACTCTACACAAAATTTGTAAGGTGATTTGCCAAAACAGCTCTGAATTGAACACATAGAACTTCCCATATGAAATATACAACAGGCATCAGGTGCTTGAGAGTCATCCACGAAAGCTGCTGTTCTAAGTAGGGAATCACCCCAGTTACTAACCTATGAGAAACATCAAGGAGACAAACACATTGGATGTGGTCCCTCCTCTGGGCTGACATGCTAGAGCTGCAAAAAGGGTCTGCCCACTGCTGGAATTCACTGCTCGGGAACTCCCTCTGGATGCAGGCACAAGTTTCTTCAAAGACTGAATAAATCAGCAGAGGAGTTTTCTCCACAAAATGCCCTTTCATCCAAGATGTGAACATCCCAAATTTAATGCACATACCTCCTATCCTTGAAAGACCTTCTTTACAGACAACTTCTAAATGCTGAGGTAGGACTGCCAATTCCTTCCCATGAGTAAGTACTTCTTTTGAGGAACAGTGAGACAAAGCAAGAGACCGAGTGAAACTTTCACCCAGCCTAGCATTTACAGCTTTCACCCAGGCTGCAGCCTCTACAGCAAGGAATATTTATGCACTCTACATTCAAAATCCACCACACAAAACACTCAGTTATTAAAACTGAGACTGGAACCAAGGATTTTCCACTAAGATGAAATGGACCAAATCACAACATTTGAGAGCTACATGCAC
>NW_005054313.1:8387276-8397057 GCF_000277835.1 Geospiza fortis | reverse complement strand
GCACACAAACTCACTTATAAACCAGCATATACAGTAAACAGCATCTCAAGGCAAAAATTACAAGTCTTCCTCATCACAGAACATCAGTCAAGACTGCAGGGTATGTGGATATGTACGTGGATATGTCCAGAATCAGACACTCTGGCATTGAAAAAACACCTTCTTGCCAGAAACAAAGAAGCCTTAAAGAATACAGGTATCCTCCAAGGCACATTAGTATTTTTACCAGCAGCATGTAAAAATGCCTAACAGGCAATGTAAGTTCCTTACTACTAAGCACACATATACCAACACAACTGATCAGGTTCCCAGCTTCTGACAATCATTTGTGTATTTAAAAAGGCACTTCCTTCAAGTGTACACACAAGCTTTATTATTATCTGACCTTACTGTACGTTTACATTCAGGAGGAATCAAAAGTACTGAAAAGACAGGGTAGGCCTTAACATACCCAGAGGTGCAGTAAGAATACTAAAATGCTATCTTATAATCTATAAACAGGTTCCTCAAAGTTAAATACAGAGTTAAATGTGCATGGTTGTTGACTGTGGGTTTTTTTTTGTTTGGGTGGGGAATGTTTGAAGTGTATATGCATTTGGGAAAAGTATCTGCTCCATATTTAAGAAGGCCAGTAAATTCCAGGTGAATAACTGTAATGAAAGTCAGGTGACTGAAAAAGGAAGTTAATGTTGCAAAAGCATTTTTTTAACCCCTGAACAGACAAAAGTCCCATTCTAAACAAAGAATGCAGGAAAAAGGAACATTACAGGCTTTGAAAACTAGTGACATGTTCTACACTTAGAAGCCAGCTGGTTTTACTGCCCAGGTTTTAAAGAACACTCCCATTTGTTTTCAAGCTTAATTTCAAGAAGTTTTTCTCTCTCTCCTTCCCTCTGCCCTATTAAAAGAAGCTCATACCTGCACTAAATTTGCTGTAAATTCTTAACTGTTACAAAAAAAATTTCTATTTAACAATATGTTACAGAACTTTCATTTGTAAGACATCTTTACTGCATATTTTAGAAAAACAGCATTCTAACCAAAATGAAATCAGACAGAAGGGGAAAAAGTTTTCAATTATGCTATTTAAAATGCTTTGTTTTAAAATGAGCTAACACACACTTAACTAAACTAAAAGTTAAGAAAATATTAAAGAAATTTCAATTCCATTTATATCAAAGCAAGAGAATTCACAAGGAAGCAAGTCTCCTAGTAAGCATTACTAAACATATAAAAATGTTAAAACCTTCTTTCACAATGAAGAAAAGTCTCAACAGTATCAAGCCCTAGCCTGACTCAAATCACATTCAAATATAAGAGAATTCAAATTAAAATCCAAAGAACATTTAAAGAAAGAAACAAACAACCCTCACTAGCAGCCATGGGAAAAAACCTAACGTTACTTCCCGGTCTTTATCTTTCAGCTAAAATCCAAAAGATCAGGTTTCTAGTAAGAAGACAAGTCATTTAGTGATAGTTTGTGAACTATTATTTGTGCTCTTGCATACCTGTACACGTAGTTTCCTCCTCCTTGTGCTAAATAAAAGCATTGCTCAGTCTCATAGAAGAAATCCCACATGGTTACAGTGAACCATTCCCATTTACAGTGGAAAACCATACATAATTTAGATATACTGAACACCTGTGTGAGAATATAAAGCAGGGGTAGGTGCACAACTTTTCACAGAATAGGTAGGTCACTGAAGTGCCCAACACATTCCTAACGCTGAAGAATATCAGAGAACAAGGTGATCAGCTTCATCGGCCTGAAATTCCCTTCCCCACACTCAACCACACTGGCTTCAGTTCGGCATTCACATTATGCAATCAAAATTCCACACTGAGAAACGGCGATGTTACAAAAATGCAGGCGCTTTTGTTTGCCTGCAGTGATGGGAAAGCAGGCAGGGAGGTCACGAACACTACTTCTAAGCAGTGCAAATAGGTCCCCAGGAAGTGGCTGAACTGAGGGGAGGAGGTGCCAAACCAGTCAGGTCACTCCCAGAAGCACTACAGAAACACAATTTTTTATCATGTAACAGGAAGAACTCTTTTACAGAATGAGACACCCCGAGTTCGCTGCTCTGGGTAAGGGAGAGAGAGACGGGATCAGTGCTGCCGGTCACACACAGACATTCAGCTCCCAGGCCACACCACCGCCATCCCTTCTGAGAATTTCATCCTTCCAAGATGCGCCCAGGACAATGCAGACGTGTCAGCAATTGATCTTCATGCTGATACTACAAAAATCACATCCTACCTGAAAGCACAGTGAAAAGTATGGAAAGACAGAGTGACAGAAAGAAAACAATAAAGGCAATCTGATCTTAATGAACAGGCATAGCCAAAAGCACTTTTTTAAAAATTACTGCCTCTATTTCTCCTTTACACTCTAAAAACATTTTTTAGTTGTTTGGCTACTTTGATAATTAATTAGCATACAAATTTAAATACATATATTTTAAAATTGAATGCTTTTAGCCTTCACAGAAAAACAGATATCGTTCTTCAGTGTAGCAGTAGCATCCACAAAAAAAAAAAAGTCACTAAATCTTTATGTTAGAGCAAGACACATAAATGCTCATTTTCAGACAGCAGCCAGAAAAAACACAGTAAAGCCAACAGTGTAATGTCATTTTGAGTAAGTCAGCAATTAGTAGCAGGTCAAAATATGATAGCTGGGAATAGGAGGGAAAACAGGGGAAAGACAGAAAGAAGTCTTCTTGCTTTCTTTATATAATCTAGTCTAGTAATAATCTCTTTGTAGTTGCCACTATTATATTCCTACTTCCCCAATATCAGCAAAAGACACATTAAACCATCCCTGTGACCCAAAAAAAAACCCCTAAAAACATGGTGGATGAAAACATTACCAAATCAAAATATGAACTGAAGGGTAAAACCCCCCAAAAATTAAAAAGGTCAAGAGGTCAAGGTTATTGCGAGAAAATGTTATAAATAACTATGCAGTTATTGTCTTTCACTATTATTAGCTTTTGTAAATTATTTTAATATAGTACAGTTTGTAATCTCTTTTGATATAGTATAATTTGTCATCTTTTTAGGGTTAATACCCTAATCTCTGTGTAAATTGTATATCTTAGCATAATAAATATATAAATTATAGTTTGGGCTTTCGCAAAATATTAAAATAGAGGCTATGTACTGTGTATTATAACTCACTTTTGCAGAAGTAATTGTAGTTGTAAAATAATAAATAATGCCTTTATTTTTGTAGCTGACTGGCAACAGTGAAGTAGCTAATGTTGATTGAAAGTACTTGTAAAAATAGCTATAACATCTGTATGACAATATTGGAAAAAAACAGACAAATAACACCAGAAGCACAAGGAAGAATATACCACAGACCCTTCAGCTAAGAGTAACTGTCAAACCACAGACCAGGGGACCTTGTAAAGAAATAAAATACAAGATTCTCAAAATCCCATCTGCATTTTGGCACGTACTCTAAGAAGCTGAGGTCAAGGGTCAAACTACGATAAAGAATTCTTGGAACATGTAAACTCAAAAGAAATGCTTGAATATGTATAATATTCATCAATACGCATTTGACCAATGCAATGAGAAATTATATAGGAAGAGTTGCTATAGTTAACGGTGTGCTCCTAGCAGTTCCTCACACACCCCAGCACTGGGTACTATCCCTTTCATCCCTTATTAAACTTTTAAAAATTTTAAAGCCTGAGCTTTGTTTCTCACAGAAAATACACCTATCTTGACACAGATAAGCAGATGCCCATATTCCCACCTATGAATTACCTTGAAAAATCAGTATTTCCCTGTTTGATACTGATAAGGACCTTCAACCCCCATCCCAAACCTGAGGGTATCACCTTGCTTCACAGGCAGAAAGCTGTCTGCTCGCATCACAGAGGAAGGCCAACTTCCAGAACCACCACCACCTTTTTCTGCCAGGCTGCCTGGGGGTACTGGGATTAGATTCACCTGGGTAATTAAATCTGCCACCAAAATCTCAAACTACATTCACAGGATCCAAAATTATGCAAGATATTCCGAAGGGGGTAACCCCAGAGGATTGCTTTGACATACCAGATAAGACTGCTAAGTGAGATGAGTACTCTGCCAAGTGTACTCATCATGTCAAGTATCATTTAACACATCCTCTTATAATCGAGGAAAATAACTTTTAAGGACAAAATCTTACACTACTCCCATACCAAGGGCACCATAAAGCAATTCCAATTCACTCTACAATAAAATCTGTTTCCTCCAACAATACTGAGGTATAAATCAGAACAGCCTTAACTAGTTTTCAGATTCAAATTTTTTATTAAATTGCACTTTCTAACCTTCATGGAGTATTTTAATTAATGGCTTTTAATCACTTTTTACCTAGGTAAGGAATGTTAGTTAAAAGAGAAAGCAAAGCATGAACAGGGTTCTAAATGAAGTGAGTGTTACTGATCAAACAAGAAATGGCTCAAGGCTTCATTTCATTCCAAACACTGGGTCTGAAACTTTCACTCTGTCAACCTCAGATACACGTGACAAAAAAACCCAAACTTAGCGAGTCTGAGTGTGCCAGCCTCAGCACCTTGACAGGATCAGACAAACAAAGCCTAATGCACTGATATTGTTAAACACCTGCACACCCTGAAGAGCTTGGGAAAGGCCTGTGAAAATCATCCTGCTTACACTGAAACCAGCTGTAATGAGATTTACCCTAATCTGAGGAAAATCAAGAGTCTGCCATGCACACGAGTGTCTCATCCCGCTTCCACAATGTCAGACACTTTGAAGAGTCATTTCAAAGCACTGGATACTACAACAGTCAGTAGTAAAATTTGCCCTTCAAAGCTGATCTTCAAAATAATCATGAACATTACATCTAGTTTCTCAAAGGCAACATATTAAACATCTACTTCTTTACTCTGAAGCACCTCTTTCCCAATCTAATGTTCAAATTTTATGATACATTACAACTGTTGTGTAGAGCATAAACAAAATTTTCAAAAGAAAATCTAGAAAATATCGATCACCACCAATTTACTGACTTGTAAAAGATACTAAGCATCTGAAAGACTCGCTTCTTTTTTGCAATTAAAATAAAATTTCCATCTAACTTACAAGACCAAAATGAAGACTTTTATCCTATCTCAATAAATGTGTACCTTCTAACAGAACTGGTTCCAAAGCAGTGTGCTCTACCTCACAGGCCAGCGTGGCTGCTAACCCCATGGTCAGTTAACACATCAGTAAGCAATTTGAACAGGGGAAAAAAAAACCAAAAAAACCAATTTTAAGGAAAACAAGACTGAGTCTGAAAGAACATAAATCTAACAAGCTAACTTAAAACAACAGCCAGGGAATGAATCTAAGGAAATATTACAACCTATAGAGTTACAAGCATTCCTGTATAACAGCAACCCAGAGAAATGAAAAGGTGAAAGAGTACCCAACTTTGAAATTAAAGTTACTAAATAAAAAGGGGTAATTTTAAAAATATATTTACTTTGTCATTTAAATTTTAGAATAAATCTGGCAATTTCCAGGCCCAATAATTTTCCAGATATAGGGTGACAAATAATCCTCACACACGTAATACAGACAATTAGGTCCACACACTGTCCATGATCTCACCCTAAGTTTACACTCAGAGAACTGAAGTTCTCTTAGGAATAAGGCCCTACCTAGCCCTCTCCAGTTTCAGCAAGTTTTCCCTCCTCCTACATTACAGTAATAATGAAAAGACAGAAGAAATCAGGACCTCTAGTAATAAAACTGGAAAAGCAGACAGAGACAGAAATACTTATGGAAATGGAGAAGCAACACTAAGAAGCAGGTGGGATGAAAAGGAAAGCCAAGAGGGTAAAGTCTGTACCTGTGCTTTTACATTATACTTGTTTTGGCACTGACTGCAATGGTCCAAAGCCAGAAATCACAGTGTGGCAGAATGGCATTATCTACCCCAGTGAAAGCAGAACAGTGAGACTAATTTAACTGAGAAAACCAAATCTGATGGGGGGTGGGCAGGGAAGCAGCAAACAAAAAAACTCATCAAAAGCAGCCTGATCCAGCGCAGTCATATTCTTGAAAGCTCTACTCAGCCCAAAACATTTGATCTCAAATCTAAATAAGCACTCAAGGATATCCGGGGTTATTCTGAACAAACTGAATTCACCAAATATTTTAGTAACTTAAAACACACACAGAGAAAGTTGTTAACTCAGCATAATCACTGTTCATGAGGCCTCAAAAAGCTTGCTCGTGCTGGCTCTCCTGATTTTCATATTCCCAGTGTCATTTCCAAATCCCACAACGTATGTTTCTGACCACTGGTGCAATTACAACTCTTGTGCAACAGAAATCAGAATGCAAAACCTGATGCCAGGCACATATATTCAGCTTTTGCAGGAAACACCAGTCTACAGCCAGAACTGCTCTTCAATACTTGACAAAATTATGTTCTTTAACGGGGGAAAAAAGCATTCAACTGACAGTGGTCTGAAAAGCAAAAGCATCCTTCACATGCAATTCCCCTTAAAAAAACCCCAAAATCACAGAATCTCTACTTCAGCAGGTGCAATCCTATCAGTCCACAGTTGTTTTTCTAAAGATAGAACTTCAAACTCTACACTGAACAACCAATGAGCCCAGTGAGAACAATTAATGAATCCTCAATCACACAGAAAAAAGTTGGAAAACTGCTCCAGACTTCCACAGGTGTGCTTAGAAGATTGCAATCTTACTTAGGTGGGGCAGGGCTCCCTGTGGTTTGATGAGTCTATGAAAAGCTGTTGAGAAATACCACATCTGAGCTGTTCCAGAGTACTTTTCATAATTACATGATTTGCACAACAGTGCTGAAGGTGTGGCCCATCATACAAATGCAACAGCTTCAGTCTGTGACACAGGAGTACTGCCAGCGCCTCCAGCTACTCTACTTCCAACTTCAGCACAAGTTTCAGAAATTAAAGTGTGTGGAAAAACTGCACTCCAACTGGAATTAGCAGATATCTGCCCACATTATTTCACATGACAGCACTGATTAAAAGCCATTTTCAGTTTCTATACATTTCTACTTTGCATACATATCTCCTCCTAAATGCCCAATTACAACAACAACCTGCCTATAGATCTGCAGGAAAAACAAATTCTGCACTCTCTTTTGATAATTTTGAAGCTTCTCAAAGCAAATACATGCTGCTTTCTGCACTGCTTACTGTACACAGCAGGCCTGACTGGATTAAATATCCAGGGGAAAGCACACCACTTTATGAATGGGGGTGGGGCTTAAACTCTCTCTGACTTCCAAACTACCTAACAGGGACATAACAGAAGACAGAGACACTTAAAAATGAACATACTGCATTACTTATTAACTGAGAGCAAACCCGTTGATATTTGGATCACACCCTTGCTAGCAATGCTTCCTCCCAGTCCTTTTTTAAGAATCTTCCTTCATCACAAGACCTCCAAAACAACTCTGGCAGGAAGCTTTCAAGGGAAACTTATTTAGGCCATCGGAGAGCAGCTCAGGCTGCATACACTCCTCTAACCGACTTGCTACCTTCAGTAAGGCTGGCTGCCAAATACCAGCACCAAATGCAACGCTCCTCCACTACACAGTGACACAATATTCGAGATCAAGTAACAATATTTAAAAGTGCCTCCATATTACCTTGTGAAGTTATGGTTGCAATCACGAGTTTATGTGGAGAGACAAGGAAAAGATACTTAACCAGTGTACATCACTCAGCATAGCAACTGCAGCTCCACAAATCTCTAGAACCTCAGATAATGACAAAAATAGCCACTGGCAGTCTGATCTAAAACTCACTCTCCAACCTATTCTGCAACATTTTGCTATCACTGGCACATCAGGTGGCTGATCCAGAAAGTTTCCTGGATCACTATCCTTTTCTGGAAAGGTCAGCAACAATTATGAACAGGACTGACAAGTTCTGAGTTAGTTTAAGACAACATACTTGATGAGAGATGCCCTGTAATTACATACTGCGGAAAACTGCCTTCCAAATATTTTTCTACAACTGGGACACTACCACCACCAAACAGAACCAAAACGACACAATCTTAGAAAACAGCATCAAAAGTAATAGCAAATGCATTAAATTTTGACAAGGTATTAATTTACATGCAGCATTGTCTGTTTAATTTCATATTACAAAGTTCCATCAAACCCAGCAAATAAGACATAGTATCTAGTGTCACTTGACACAAACCAGTATTACGTATCTTTTAAAAAAATAAAAGTCACCAAAACGAGTACAAACAAGACAGTACTGTACGTACTATTAAGCAGTTAATGTAGCAATAATCACATACCACTAGCTGGAAGTGAGAACTGAGGCACTACAGCTTTAGTATACTAGAAGAAACACAACAGGTATTTTTAAAAACCCCGCAATTTCATTTGCTTTAAATTAACAAGAGCCTGCTGTTTTTTCACTGGACTGCTTTAAATTCAATGTATCTAGCTTTTTCCTCTAGCCACTTGTTAAGACTTCTACAGCTATCTACGCAAGTACTGTGTGATTTATCTTTATTTTCTTAAAAAGCATTACAAACAAAAAACTCCCTTAGATATGGTGCCATCATTATTCAGTTCCCAAAAAGCCCTCATACCTTCCTCCTGCCTCACTGCTGTAAAAAAACTCTGGCAATTACCCAGCAGTTGGCTCTCCCTGTAAGTGCTGGTTTGGGAGAAACTCCTCTGAACAACAAAGAAAAATTTGTTCTAAGTGCTGAACTTCTTTGCTGAGAAGCAGAATGCATAGGAGGGTACCCATAAACTGGCTATTATTTTAAGCTATAAAGTTATATTAATACCTCTGAATATCTCTTTAGTTTTGGTACTTTTAGCTAAGTTCTCTGAAGGGTGGTTCCCTGCTCCCATATGCTTCTTGTTGACAACATTGCTTACCCATGATATTCTGAAGATAACAGAGGGACTTACAGAGTTAAACTTCTTGTCAATAATTTGTTTGTTTTTGTAAAAAAACATTAGGGACAACAATTTTTCCTGTACTTCTCCTTTCCTTCTAATCATTTCTCCACATGACTCCACTGTAAAGTGTACATCCTCTAAACCAAAAGCATTACAGAGAAAAATAACTGGTTTTGCAAAAGGAAGCAGAAATACTACCACACCTTGGCTCCCGGAAACTGCAATCAGGGAACAAGTTAAGTAAGCAGCAGCCTTCCTACACCAAGGCACTGACACTACGAGACAAAGGAAAACCATCTTTCCTTTAAAAAAAAGGAACATCTTAAAATACACCCAGCCCTTCAGTGCTCCCTGGTTGGTCATTCCCAAAGGAGGCATTCTCTCTTTCTCTCCAGGGCCCACAGGCACAAGTCCCGCTGCTACTCTAAGCAGGGCCTACTTCCCACTGAAACCGATATAGTTGTGTCCACTTCCGTACGGAGCACAACTGAACACAACTACAGCAAACAAACGACAGCAAACATCGGGGATCATCTGTGGAGAAAGCCAAATTTAAAACACCTGGCACACGGCACGTTTAAAGGGAATGCCTCTGAACAAACAAGATCATGTGAGGGACAGTAGTGATGACAGGATTATTTGCATTATTAAATCAATGAACAAAATAATTAAAAAAAGGCGACCTCTTCACTCCTACCGACTCACAGGCAGGTAAGCGTGACTCCCAAACCCCACAGACCACCTTCACTGAGATGCTCCTGGGCCTGAAGGGGGGTCCCAAGCGACGCCTTAAGCCGTAACAGTCTTATTAAAAGTACACTCTCTAAAGTC
>NW_005054313.1:8363328-8386523 GCF_000277835.1 Geospiza fortis | reverse complement strand
GGCCCGGCCCGGCCTGGTCTGGCACACAGCGGCCTCCGGAGCCCGGGCAGTGCTGTGGGGTACAAGGACCTTGAAGAGCATCCGCTTCCAACCCCTGCCACTGGAACACATTGCTCCAGGCCCCATCGAACCTGGCCTTGACCACTTTGAGGGATGGGGCACCCACAGCTTCTCTGGGCAACCTGTGACAGTGCTTCACCACCCTCACAGTAAAGAATATTCCAATAGCTAATCTAAACCTGCTCTCTTTCAATCTGAGCCCGTTCCCACTTGTCCTCTATCACTTCGTGCTCTGCCATATAGTCATGCACCATCTTTCCTGTAGCTTCCCTTCAGGTGCTGGAAGGCCAGAGTTGGGTCACCCTGACGCCTGTCTTCTGGCTGAACAATCCCCAAAATTCTCTCAGCCTTTCCTCACAGCAGGGCTGCTCCGCCCCTCTGGTCAACTTGGTGGCCTCCTCCGGACTCACTCCAGCAGCTCCTCGTCCTTCCTGTGCAGGAGGCAGCTCTGCAGGTGGGGTCTCACTGCGTGGGGCAGAGTCCCCCTTTCCCTGCAGCCCAGTCTGGCTTTCTGGGTGCATGCACTGACTGCCAGCTCATGTCCAGCCTGTCGTCCAGTGCTCTGTTCTGTAAGATGCACGGCCTGAGGCTTGTGCCAGCATTTTTTTCAAGAGCTACATGGCCTCAAATTTAGCTTGTTACTGAATTTCATACTCTATGACTAATATTTAAGTGGCAATAAAAGTACAGATGTTGTGTAACAGCTTTACCAGACAATGCAGAATAACTCAGCAGTTCACACACAGCAATTTGCAATACCAATATACAATTCCTTTTCAAATAGAGCAAATAAAGATCACCAGCATAAAAGTGGGGATATTTTAGTAAGGAACTGTGACAACTATTGCGTATTAGGAGTTTTAGACCCTTTCTCTTACCTTAATGTGAGAAATAAATACAATTTTGCCACTGGTTTTGCCTGTTGTGTGACTTTTGTGTAGACACGGAAAGCACAGTCTATTATATGTGGTACTGCACTATTTAATGGAGGAATACTTTAGAAACTGACAGTTCTGTATAGATTTTCAGATGAGATACTTTAAATATTCATATCAAAGATGTCTTGGTGGTAACTAATCTCCTTGGCAAAACGTCATTCTTTACCCTTTGTTCTTTTTCACCCTGTTTACACGGGGGGGGAAAATTCAGAGCATGAAATACCCAATTCTTCACAGCATCAGAAACTACTTGGACTACTACTATGGAATTAGTTTGCATTTCTAGCTGTGTAGCTAGAAGCAGCATTAGGTTTGATAGCAGCATTGATACCAAACTGAATTAAATGGCTGCAAATGTTACCTTGACACAAATAGATCTTCCTCACACAACCCCATCCTTCAAACTTGGAATATTTGATCTATTAGGTAAGTAACATTCCCATCATATACTTTACAGGTTGTATTATATATAACCTGTATAAAAATTTGTACATTATTTAATATAAATTTATATTTTTATACGTTTATATTTTTATAAATTTATATTTAGACATTTAAAAATTTATTATTATATTTCTACATTTAAATTAATATTTATATAACATTTGATATAAAATTTATATATAGAAGTTTGTATAATTTTTGAAGAAGCAACTACAAATAGAGAAAAAAATCAACTGGGAAAACAATATTTAAATTTGCTTCATACAACATACAAACCTTGATATACATCTAAGAATTACTAGTTTAAGGAGCTTTTAAAAAGGTGGTCATGTTAGCATGCTTTACATTAGCCAAAGGTCCTTTTGTTTACTCTGCACCCTCTGCTACAGTGTATAATGAAGAAAACACATTAAAACAGCAGTTTGACTGCAGTTGCTGTCTTTTCTAACCAATGCATACATTTAATCCTGGTGTTGTGCCCCACCCACCCTTACACACAAACAATGAGTAAGAGATCTCAACTGGATCTGCTCTTCCCCTTGTACCTGCATCACTTGGCCTTCTCCAAGCAGTATAAACCAGAGTTTAACCAAAACAGTCACTTCTTACCTCTGTGTGGATTATGTTAGCAGTATACTTAGTCTTTCAAAGTAAGGAAACAATATATTAACAAGATTAAATTTAAATATGGTAAAATAAACACATTTATATGCTTTTGGTTTTCTACTTTCACTTTAGCACTACTATTACTGACTTTACGCCTTGTTCCTTTGCAAGATAATAATGGAGTTTTCTTTCTTTTTTCATTTGTGGGTTGACAGCCATTCACTGCATCTTTGAACAGTATAATTCTGAGCAAAAATGTGCTCATTTCTTTGTTTTAGTTGCCATGCCCACGGAAAATGTGGTAACCTTTAAGTGTTTTTATCTCTAGCTGCCAAGATAAGTAGTTTTTCCTTGTGCTCTTGACTTCCTTAAAAGCCACTAGATGAACATCACTCAGTGGATCAAGTGAAGCAGATTGCCTTAGCTGACTTCCACATTTGCTGTGGAAATTGGAGAGCGTGGAACGAAGAAGGGATGATGCTGTAGAAGTGGAATGAATGCTGACCTGAAGAATTGTAGTTTGGTCTTTGCCAGACAGTTCTAGCGTATCACCTGGCAGACTATCTAAACCAATTTCTTTACAAAGCAGGCCTGTTTGCTTGTTTGAAGACTAATGTCCTTGTCAACTACAGGTGTGAAAAGAGCCCAGCTCTATTCAAAGCACACGCATTGGACTTTTCCTATCTCTATGGATACACATCCATCCTCCACTTCTAGATCAAATGTATAGAGATAGAAAGAATATCATCTCGCATGGCATGTTTCTTCTCATTCAGAATGAGAGACATTGTCCAATGTTCTGAACACTCAGGTGAAATGAATATTAGCAAACCTTTTGGTCTGAGCGCTGGGTTTAACCCCAGGTGGCAATTAAGCTCCACACAGCCTCTCACAGTGACCACTCTGAACACACTACATGCCAATCCAGACCTAGTAGCAACTTCATAGATTGGGATTTCACCTCTAATTTCACAAAGGTATGACACTGAAACATTCAGGTATGATGGCAATAGTAATAGAGACCACAGAAGCCCAGAACAGAGTCCTTTACTTGGTGCAGGTGCAACTCTGAGGCAGATGCTGGTAGGCAAAATATCAATAGAAAGCATCAGAATATAGGTAAGTTGTAACACAAGGTCTCAGCTTAATAAAACCTCTACTGAAGTTGGCCAAGCAGTTCTGTGACTTGTATGCCATCTGCAGTGGACAGAAGCTTAGCTGCAGGCAGCTGTGTATGAAACTACACTAGAGCACATTAAATACAACAAGCACATTTCTGCTGACATGTTGTCTCATTAACAAATCTATTTCCATTTCCTGTATGGCCTCTGCAAATAAAGCTCACACACTTTTTCGGTGTCTTCGAAAAAGAACACCGAAAAAGAACATCATAAGAACACCAGCACCTCTTTACAAGGTTCAAGATTCTTCTCTAAAGTGCGAGATCTCTGAGGTGAAGGACAAAGAATTTAAAAGGAGGCAAATGCCCAGAGCAAGCATCTGTGAGTTCTGAGCCTGAGCCTGAGGCGTGTAAACGGGCAGGACTTGTGTCCCAGCACGGCCAGGACACTGCCGGGCACACCTCCTGAGGGCAGTGTGACACAGGGCATGGAGCAAATGTTCCAGGGCCCAAGGACGAGTTGTAAATTCTCCCTGCTCACACCGGCACTGCAAAAAATTCCCGGGACATCTACTGCCACGGGATTTATGGTTCTCTCCAGGAATATGGAAGCATCCCTCATTTCTTAATGAGTTGCTTCCTGTGGGAAATAAGGTTGACTTTGGCAGTACAAATGGCATTGGGCTGATAGAGATTCCATCAGAAGATTGTGTTTATTTTTTTAAGTAGAATTCAAATATGTATCTGAGATCTAGTTTCTTTAATTTCTAAGAGCCTATTCTAATTTTACATCACTTTTCCAAGGATTCCAGAAGCAACTAATTAAAAAAAAAAGGTAGTGCTTTAATTCTGCCCCAAACTTTGCCTGTTCTGCACTATCCCAGCTTGGGCACAATATAAGGGGATAAATAAAGGTGAACGTGAGTGATCTCTGTGTTGGGTTTTTTTGAACAAACCAATGAAGATGTGATGAACAAATAGTACAAATAAACTCAGTGGCTTTCACATAAGGTATTATTTGTACACACAAAGAGTTATTTTAAATTCATGCTTTAAACAAATGCCTGAAAGTTCTGATATGTCTGGCAGCTACCAACACCAGCTTCATCAATTGTTTATTGTGCTCCAGAGCCTGCTCAATAATGCAAGTGCATCGGGGTGACATCCAGCAGAATTAATTCATGTCACTGGCATTTAGTTTTTACTGTATTTGTTATGTAAACTTTATATTACATTATTCCTAAAGGCAGTCTTGAAAATAATGATTCTGTACTTCAGCTTAAACTTATTTAAAGACCAGCAGACTTTATTTCATCCCATCAGAATAGAACGTTTTATAGCCAAGATAACTAATTTATCTTCATCACAACTGAACATGGCTTACTCATTAATTTTTGGCAAATGAGGGAAGTACAGGTATATTTAAAAAAAAATTACAGGCAGCTCAGTTTACATACTGTGTCAGAGCACGGAAAAAAACTTCCAAGCATCCTGTTGAAAGAAAACCTTGTAGTATCTATTTGCTTGGAAAACATTATAATTGGACCAGCTCATCCATTTGAAAACTGTTCAAAAGCACTTGAGAAACTCCAGAACCTAAAACTCGCTGGTACTATTTCTTGTGTCACAAGGAGCAAACCCATAGTTACTTCTAAGCTACAAGTACTGCATGTTTAAATGACATTTAGGTTTTCAATTTCACTGCTATGATTCGTCAATTAACAAATCTATGGACAGCGCACAATAATCCAGATACAAAAAATGTAAGAAATATTACTCTGGTAATAATCTGGGAGGATTAGGAAGATAATGAAATGGTATAGAATTATACTATTTCAGATAAAATTTATGAATCAGAATACAAAATCTACTTGCCAGTGAAAAAATAACAGGTAAAGAAACTATTGTAAAAGAAATATTAAAATTAATTTCTGAACTCCCATCTCAAACACAAATGGAAAGTCCCAAGATAAACTGGGTGATCTAAAATAAATTTTTACACCTCTAACCTCTGTTACAATATCTAATTGTATACACTAATTATATCTGTTGAATACTACTACAGTAAAAGTATCATATGTATCTGTGAACTGTAATTCTACACAAATGATATCACTTTTCTGCTATATTAAACAAGACTGTTGATAGTCAAAGACTACATGCTCTTTCTGCTTCTTTGTTTGCAGTAAGCTACAAAGGCATCCCACCTGTCTCTCTTCTGCGCGTACTTGCCTCCAGTTTTGTACAACAAATTTTGTACTGTACTGCACACATATTAGATCTTGGTTCTACTTTACTGTCCGCAAATAACTGCAAATGCTAACACAAAATGTGCCAGCATCTCAGAGCATTTTGGTTCTGAAGTGTTTTGACTCCAAAGCAAAGTATCCCTGGACTTGGAAAAACTTGCCATTATACACAAAGACAGTATACACACTTCATTGATAACTAGCTTGAATGAGACTTGTGTTAGCAAAATGGCACATTTTATCCTGTTTGGAGATCAGCTCATTACCAGGGAAACAGGAATTTTCTTGCCATGTCATTAGGATTACATTATTATGTTACTAATATTGTTATTATGTTACTCTTCAGGCCCAGTTATTCACATTGTCGAGTAGCAATCTGAATTGTGAAATAGGAGACCATCGGCGCAGATTTCCTTTCGTCACTCCCTTCACTTAACATCTGTGAATTCAAGGACTGAACAAGGCCTTCTGAAATGTTCCTGCTCTAGCTGGAACTTGAAACTTGAGATGGCAAAATCTCTAGGGAGAGGGAGATGTTCAGCTTGTTCTGAAATAAGAAGCTGTTGGGACATCCTGTGAGCAGAACTAAACCTTTGAAAGCAGTCTTGCAAAGCCCCAAACACTCCAGGTTACTGGGCCACTGATCAGGCTGACCCCAAACTTTGCCATACCCATCCTGCCATACCTCCCTCCTTCGGCCTGAAGACCACCCATAGCCTGAACCAGCCTGGTTATGATGATATTATGATATTGTTGATAGTGCTGTATAAGCATTAGCAATATAAAACCACAAGGTATTTATGTACAAGAAACATAAGACTTAGGACTACCTGCAAGCTTCTTCCTGCAAGAATGTACACTGTATACCTTTTGTCTCTGTTGTTGGCACATGCTCCTTACAATGTTTACAAATTATTCTGTTCTCAGAGACACCTACAAAAAATATTTCAGTAATTTGAGATTATATTTACTCAGCTGACTACAAGTTGTCGGGGGTATGCAGATGCATCACTAAGGGCTGAAATGAAAAGTGAAATTAAAGAATCCATCTGACTTGCCATCATCTGGACACATTTATGGAAAATGTGGAACTGCAGATAATGTGGAAAAACACTTCATGCACTGCCTGTCAGTGAAGAGGTAATTCCCATTCACCTCTGTAAGCAAACAGCTGCAGCATTTCTTAGCTGTGTAAAAGAGAGAATACTCAGCAACGTTCCCACTCTACAGTGCTGGGCTATGCCGGTCCCTTTGACTCTATTTGCTATGATGATGTGGTTATCAGTGTGCATGAAATATCACATTGCAGCTCTGAACATGAGACTGCTGCAGCAAACAAGCTGGCAGGACAGCTCTGACAGCTCCATGTTCCAAGGCCAACTCAAAGAACTCCTTGTGGGGAGGTTTCAAACCAGCAGCTGCACCACTGGTGCACTCCCTTCCCTAAGGGAACCCAGGCCAGCAGATGGGGACTCCCTGCATTCCTGGAGACAATTAATATATTGAAAGATTTTGGGGACATATTATTAAAATGTAAACAGAATACATTTAAATTTAAAACTTTTTCATGCCTTCGTGCAAAAACCTGGCCCCCATTTCTCTCTCTCCCCACTCGTAACTCCCTGGCTTTTACAGTCACTATGAAGAATCGACATTTCTGGAAAACTACAACACTGACTTTTTTCCACATTGGCTTTTAAAGCCAACATATGACTGGCAAAGTGTTTACCAGCCAGACAAACCAAGCAAGCTTTTTAGGTCTCCAAAGATAATAAAATAGTGCTTGGAGCATGGCCTGCCTTGAGTTCCTGCACGAAGCTCTACAGAAGGAGACGGTTATTTTAATCATCCTGTAGTTTCTTAAGCATAGGTTCTCCTGCTGATTTAGAACAGGCTCAATCCAGAACACTAAGCCATAAATACATTTGGAGCTGAGGCTGAAGCAGAATTAATATTCATCTCTCTAGTTTTATTTTAAAATACACCTTTAGATCTCTCGATGTGCAGCAGAGTCAGTGAGTCACTCCAGACAATTTAAAGATGTTTTGGAAAAACCTGTAAAGTACATTTTTGGCTTTGTTTTTCTTTCTTCCCTTTTTTTTTTTTTTTTTTTCCCCAGTCACGAGCAGACTTGGCTTTGTCATTCGGTGTTTTTTTTGTAATAGAAAAACTAGAGTTTAATAGGTGTTAATGAGCACATAATCTCCCTCAGTACACAGACACTCCAAGAGAAATGGAATGACTTCTAGTTGGACTCTAGCCAGCCACCCTGTGTTGATGGAGCTGGTGGACTAGTGACGGGGTCTCTGCATCCTGTGCAGCAGCAACTGCAGTGAACCTCCATGCTCTGAGCAAAGGGCACAACTGGAAGGAGGGAACTGGCCATTTTTCCACATTTGCCCAGTTCATATTGCCTTATGGGTCTGGCTGGCCACGATGTGGAAAGTATGCAGCACCTACAGATATTTAGAGAGGTGTAGGGGCAGAAATTAACCAGAAGCAAGTCATTCTCAGAGTAAGAAAGTGACAATCAGCATGCGGACTCCCAGCACCCTGCCCAGCTCACTTTCTTCCAGCCTGCCAGCTTAGAACCTAGACAAGTCCAGAACTGACAGTGGAATACCTCTGTCTTCTCCATAGCAAGGCTTTACTCTGGCTACTCCTTGCTCAAACCTACACCATGACCATGTGTGGTGAGTGAAGCAGACAGGAGAGGCCAGCAACAAAAATGATCCGGTTATTTTGAGGAGTATTTCGGGCAGGATCCAGGGGGGCAAAGCAGTGAGGAGAAAACTGTGTTCCATTTTTAGTGGAATGCCTCACTTTGCTGTACTGTGTTTTGTGACTTGTTTGCTTGAGCCTTTTTTTAACCACACTTTTGGGCTTTTCAGTGTGTGCAGACAGGACAAATATAGAATATAGTGACTAACAAGCATATACCTGCTATTTAGTTGTTATATAAAGCGCACCTGAGTACACCATTAATTCACATTTTAGGTTTGCTGGAAACTTCTTTTGGAAATTTGTTCTGGGCTGTTGCCACCTTGCAAGGATCCCTTCTCACCACCACCTCCCCCCCCCCACCCCCCAGGCAAATCCTCAGCTTTTTTTTAAATTACTACATAGAAGCCCTGTTAGTCACAGCAGTGACCACATAAAACATTTTGACTTTGAAATTCTTAGTTCATGCAACTTTCTTAGGTAACCTTTCCTAACATAGGATACCATTTGTGCTTGTCATGTGGTGGCAGGGTCACCACCTTGGTAGGTGACAAAGAAATTTGTTGGAGCCTGTTTTAGGTAACAGATCTTCTTGCCCATCATTCATAGCCATCACTGTGAACAACACAGCCCACTACCCTGCATGGGCCCCAGAAACACACTTACATCTGAAGTGACCCTAGGGCCCTCATCAGCAGAGTGAGCCCATGCCCTTGTAGACTGTGCAGTAACCATGCCAAAGCAGCATATCCACCTCATCCCTGTGACTGAGAATCCCTGTTAAGTCATATTATCTATTAGCACCAAAAAGCTTTATTACCTTTGTATATAATCAGTTTGTTTTTCACTACATGCATTCCCTACGTGCATCTAAGCAGATACTTAACAGATCTTTTTCTCAGAAACTGAATGTAGTGCCTTGAAATTAACTGGCAATATATTTGTACTTTGGACTCACCTGCATGCCAAGATTAGCAGTATTTCTAACTGGTTACAGTCACAGACACTGTAAATACAGCACTCAGTCTGTTCAGTCTGCTTCTTTGATCTGTTTAACCTATTCTAAGCATCAGAGTTTAGTCTACTCTTTAAATACAAGTTGGGTTTTCCCAACAGCCAGGACCTGAAGTCAAGTTGCTTTATGGTCATGTTTTACTGTAATAGGTTAACTTCAGTCCAGAAATGCAAGAGAAATTAATCCTTCTGCCAGAAATGAAGACATACACTGAACAAAATCAATATATGCACTCAGAAGGAACTTTAGGTCTGTTCCTGATGGGATCTTACATGCTCCTGTAAATCTGTTTGAGAGCAGACTTCAGGGAAGACAAGCACTAAATCTGAATATCAGTTTGAACAGAAAAAAAATGTTGGGGAAATTGATTTGAATTTATGCAAGTGGTCATACACAACAGTGCCTGATCTCTTACAGAAAATCCTGGAGTGCTGTTCTGCTCAGTCTGCCAGTTCCCAGCCCATTTAGCATCTACTTCAGAACATGCAAGAACTCTTAAATATAGCTTCACTGGTCTACTCTGCCACAGCAGAAACTTCTTTCATAAGGGCATAATATTTTGGGGAGAGCAGATAGGAAATTGCTAACATATAGGGAATTTCAAGAGGTAGAATAATTTAGAGGGCAGAGGACTGGATTTATGAATTCCTGCTCTAACTCCACAGCTTGCAATGGTCAGGGATCAGTATCGTGGTTTTGTGCATCATCTGCAATATGATTTTTTTAAAAAGCAGTTCTTACCTTGAAGGCTTGCAGATGTAATGAAAACAAGGCAAAACCAAAATGAAGGCAGAGCAGAAGAATATCTACCATTATGCACTGCACCTCAGGATCCACATATCCACATTCAGGTGTGATATAAGCAAAGATACTGGACAATTTCCAAAATTTCACAGTTACTTAGAAATGTTGTTTTGAAAGACTGAAAGGCTTGAAGGAAGATCATGTCAAGGAAACAAGGAAGTTGCTTGAGATACAAATAATAAAATCCCATAATTTGGAAAGGACCAGTTTAACAATAGACTGTCCTTTCTAAGTGAATCAGTGGCAAAAAGAAGACAACAAACACTGCAGCTCTGAACAATATATTTTATCTACACAATTAAAGATTCCAAGAGAATGGACTAAATGGCAGCATGCACTGACATTTCAAACATAGTCATCAAGGTTTATATTCCAGCACAGTTCAAATGTGAAAGCAGGGCTCAGATTCAGTTTGTCTGGTGTCCCTTGTGCAAACTGCCTGTCACCCAAGACTCCACAAGCACTATTAGGGTTTCTGAGGCAACTGTCTGTCTGTCAATGCTGTGCTCTTCCTCAGACAGCTCTGGGGTCAAGCTTTTTGCTTACAGACAGCAGTTACTGGATTTGTATTATCTGAGCCTTGCATTCAGGCACTCTCACTGGGCCCCACTGCCAGCAGAGCCCCCAGCACCCACCAGCCTCCCAAACTGGGGAGTTGGTGAGACCCCACGAGATGGCCTTATGACCCAGACTGATTTTAGTTACTGCAGATAGTGGGGTAATTGCTTCTTTTGGATCCAACTGACCTCCTTTGCTTTCTGTTTACAGTATGCAAGTATGCTCCATAGTCTGTTTGTTATGGCCATTTATCTGTATTTTTACTAAAAGTTTTTTAAAAGAAATGCAGTATCAGCATCTCCTCCAACCTTTGACACTGCTCACATCAGAACAGAATCACAGAATGAAGTAGGCTGGAAAAGACCTTTGAGATCATCAAGTACAACCTATGACCTAATACCTCCTCATCAACTAAACCATGGCACCGAGTGCCACATCCAGTCTTTTTTTTACACATCCAGGGATGGTGACTCCACTGCCCCCAAGGGGAGATGGTTCCATTGCCCAATCACTCTTTCAGTGAAGAATTTTCTTCTTTCTTAACTTTTTCAGTGAAAAATTTTCTTCTAACTTCCCTTGGTGCAGCTTAAGACTGTGTCCTCTTGTCCTGTCAGTGGTTGCCTAGGAGAAGAGCCTGACCCACACCTGACTACAACCACCTTTCAGGTAGCTATAGAGAGTGATAAGGTCGCCCCTGAGCCTCCTTTTTTCCAGGCTAAACAATGCCAGTTCCCTCAATCATTCCTCACAGGACTTGTGTTTCAAGTCCCTTGCCAGCCTTGTTGCCCTCCTCCCTCTGGACATGCTCAAGCATCTCATCATCCTTCCTAAACTGAGGGGCCCAGACCTGGAGACAGCACTCAAGCCTTTGTTACCCATGCTGACGCTCAGCATTAGTGGGCTGGGCTGCTGATTTCACCTCTGATTCTGGCTTACCACCCTTGGGCTTGTTTCTGGAGAGCCCAGTTGCATCCCCTTCCCACTTAGTTTAAAGCCCTCTCAATGAGTTGGGCCAATTTGTGGGCTAGAATCCTTTTGCCCTTAACAGAGATGGAGCCCATCTGGCTCCAGCAGACCAGGTGCCATAAAAGTTGCCCCATGATCAAAGAATCCAAAAGTCTGCTGATGGCACCCGATCTTAAGACACTTGATAATGCGGGTTCTCCTGTTCCTTTCATCATTTGTCCCTGCAACTGAGGGCACTGAGCAGAACACCACCTGTGCTCCTGCCCCATTGACCAGCCGGCCCAGAGCCCTGAAGTCCCTTTTAATAACCTGGTGTTCTTTTCAATCTTGTCACTGCCAGCCTGGAGTATTAGCAGCGGATAGAAATCAGAGGGCTGAATCAGCCCACAGAGTCTCTCAGGAATAGCCTATCCCAGGCCTCAGGGAGGCAGCAGACCTCCCTGTGGGATGGGTCCGGTCAACATACGGGGCTCTGTGTTACTCTCAGAAGGAAGTCACCTACTACCACTACCCTTCTTTTGTTTTTGATGCAAAAAATAGTGATCTGTCTGACAGGTGAAGTGTAACTGGGAGTGTCTCCAGGCAGATTATTTTCTTCTGTGTCATCTGGCCCTCTGGATCCAGGGCTTCATACCTATCCTGAAGTGGCACCAGGTAGGTGGTGGGGGTTGGGAGGAATTTTGATAATTTCCCCAAGGAGGGACCCATTTCCACTCTCCTTCATCCATCAGGTGTCCTCCTCCTGCCTGATGGTGGGAAGCATGGAAGTCCTCTGATTCCTGGTGGGCTTCTTTCAAGGATGGAAGGGTGAAATTCCACCAGTATATTTCCCTTTCACTTTCTCTAATGTTGCTCAGTCTTTTTACTTCCTCCTTAAGCTTGGCCACCAGACAGAGGAGATCATTCACCTGATCACACCACAGGCAGGAGTCTTTTGCAATGTCCCGTGGTGCTAGTGACAAGCTCAAAGACTCCTTGCAGGAAGGGATCTGGACAGACACGTTCTTCTTGGGGGGTTCTGTTTGGGTTGGTACACTTTTACTAACTATAGCTTTTGATTGTGTGGAGACCAGTGCTTAAAAATATCCAAAACCAACCAACCAACCAACCAACCAATCAGCACAAAATAAAAAGCCTACTAGCAAGAGGATGACTGCAACCCTGCCCGTGTGAACTGCAATGCAAGCTGCCATGCCATGCCCTCAGATGTGCCATGCCCTCAAAGACATGCCACACCCTCAACAATGTGCCATGCCCTCAAAGACATGCCATGCCGTCAAAGACATGCCATGCCCTCAAAGATGTGCCATGCCCTCAAAGACATGCCATGCCCTCAAAGATATGCCATGCCCTCAATGATGTGCCATGCCCTCAGAGATGTGCCACACCATCAAAGACATGCCATGGCCTCAGATGTGCCATGCCCTCAAAGACATGCCATGCTCTCAAAGATGTGCCACACCCTCAATGATGTGCCATGCCCTCAAAGACATGCCATGCCCTCAGATGTGCCATGCCCTGGAGGGCTCCCTAGAGCCTTCTTTGAATCAAACTGCCAAGGGCTACAAGAAGCTCCACTCAGCACCTGAATGGCTGGTGAGAGGACCTTATTTTCTGCTTTATTACAGCTTCATCTCTGAGGTTAAATGCACCAGGAAGAGGGAGTGATTGTGGTCAGTCAGGTGCTCACAGAATTTGCAAGTGAAAACTCCAAATGTACTCTCTAATGAGAATGCCTTGTGTCACCCACTTGCTTTGAACTTGTCCTGTACACTTTCCATGATCACTTTGCATTACTACTGCCTTGGCAAAACACCACCAAGGTTACAGAACAGTGCAAGTTAAAGACTGATAAAGTCACACTGCAGAATTCCAGGCTGACTTTCACATTCAGGATGCAAATCTACTATTTCTCATGAGCCACCCCCGTCTGTAAAAATGCTGCCTCTGCCTTGGCCTGGTGTGGAAATGAAAATCGACTGCTAGCAACCTAAAATTTCTTAAAGCCAGAATAAAATGCAATCCCTATGTAGTTTGTGCAGAACACTGGCAGGTAACTGCGTCAGGGAGCTTTTTTTTTCTCTTTTTCCGTGGCTTATATTTTGGAAGCAAAGAGCTTTTTCTCCAGCCAGTCTTGAAAGCACAAGCACTGCCTGGAATTCCTCTCATAGTTGTGAAGCCAAAATGGTTTCTGCTATAGCAGAAACCAGGGGAGGAGAGGTACAGATTGTGAAAATGCAAAAATGGTCTGAGGGGGATTCTAAGAATCAGAGCATACTTCACCATGGTGAATGTTTCAAGAACATTGGCAGAAAAGATGAAGGAAGGAGATAAGAAAACACAGTTTGGCAGATAGCTCAGTCCATACAAAACATGGTCTTTTTGTAGAGCAGGTAATTTTCAGCTCTTGATACCAACCTTAGCAACTTGTCAGACAGGCTGCCAGCTATGTGAAGGCTGATGACAAAATCACTTATTCTACAGAAACCTACAAAATGGTGTTTCCAAATTTCCATTGGGTTAGGAAGGTCCTGCATGCAGCAACAGCTCTGTGCTGACAGCCCTCGTGCTGAACACACTCAATATGCCTTTTGTACCAATGTGGCAGACAGTGTCCCTCTGCTTCAGACAATGGCACTTGTGAAGTCATGTTAAAAACATTTTCACTACAGCTTACACTCTCTAACTCTTGATTACATCTGTCTGAACTAAAACAAGCAGAATTACAATCTAGGTTTACAAAATGCAAAGAAGTATGAGAGGAAGTGTTCTCAACCACAGCTGCTTTCTAAAAGACTACAGGACATTAATTAGTTGGTGCTGCTCCTTGCAGACTCCCTCTACCTAGACTGGGAGCACTGGACTATGGATGAAGAGCAGCAACAGATCAGAACCATGCTTTACAGCAGGGTCCTGCCTGGGATCTAGGCAGAAATGAGCCATGCTACAGTCAATTTCCCTTATCAACCTCATAAATGATAGGAAAAAATAAGCACATTTAATAACATCGAGCAATTACACAGTAGCTGATAAATAAAGATGTTGAAAATAAAGTTTGATCAATCAATACTAATACATGATAAAGCTGTTACTGATATATAGCAAGCAGTTAATAACAAATATAAATAATAATGTACTCAAATAAAACCAATGGTCTCTTCAATCCCACCTTCTGCTCCTCCACTATGCTCACTTTAAGAGCTTATTCCTCAGTCACTGACAGAAGAGGACATTAACTTATACCCTCTGCTCCTCTTTACCCCTCTCCATACATGTCCTGAATAATACCAGATTCTGGGACTGTTGCTAATGAATTTTCAGTCCTCCCTACTTCATGTGTCCTCCTGGTTCCAAGAGCATTCAGCTAAAAAAAAAATCTGTTCCTGACAAGTGGGACGGTTTTTGTGGGATGTGTCCATGGTCCCTTTGAGTTGTTACCAATTCCACACAGAGCCTCACTTCTCCTCCCTTCCCTCCAGTCCTCACAGTGGGCCATTATACTAGATTGGACTGATCCAAAAATGGGAGCTGAGGGAGACTCTCTGAAACAGGCTAGAAAAACTCTCTTACAAATGTGGTATGGCCCATAGGAGTACAGATTTTTAAAGCATTTTTGTCTCTGCTAAATAATTTCCCAAGTTCCATGTTTAAATTCCCTAAGTGCTGGAGTCTTCCCTGTGAGGACCTCACTAAAACTGAGGTAATGAAGGATATGATCAGTCTTCCGAGGGTGTTCTGACATAGAGGCAGGTCTGATTACATCATTTGTTTTGGGTTGAGTCTCAGGAGCTTTATAAAAAGCAGCCCTAAAGGCAAGGAGAGAGAAAAGGGGAGAGGAGGGCAATAACTCATTAGCAGAAGCTCTGTATATGTGCATTCTGCTCTTTGCCACATGTCTACAAGGGAATTTCCTCAGAGTGCAAAGAAACCCGTGAACTGCTGGAACATTATAAGTCTTTCCTTGAGATGTCAGCCAAGAGCTTCAGTATAGTCACAGTGGCTACTGTGCTTATTTTCTTCCAAAAGATACAGCTCTCACTGCAAGCACCGTTGAATGGTAAAGTTTTTCAGCTTTCTATTTTATTGTCTCTTGTACCTTAAGGCAGCCATTTATGCAGAAAAATGGCACCCTTTCATTATTACTATTCAATCATGCTCAAAGCTGTATATTGTTGCAGTCTGCTGTTGTTTGGAGTTAGTATCCTTATTTTAATTTCTCAGAATAGGTATTCTGACTTATACAGGGAAGAGAAATTTGTCCTCTGATTTATTTGGCATTACAGACTTTTTGCATGCTCAGTATGCTTTGCTTTGTTGATTTTTATTTCTCATAAAATGAAGTGGAGACTGGCCCTTTCAGAGTTAGTGTAAGCATCACACCTTTCCCTCTGCCTGTTTATTTTTAAACCAGAGAGAAAAAAATCAATCTCTGTAAAGCACCCTACACACTAGAGGTCATTCTCATATATTGGCAATAAGACTAGTTTCAGGAGGTTGGCACTCCTCCCTCTCTTTTTAGTAGTCAGTGTTCATCTACTCAACCTGATTTTAACCAATTTTCAGTTTTTCAAACTAATTATAATCTACCCAGTGTTATTATAGGCTATGAGGGGAATTGTTCTAAAGTTTTGTGTTACTCAGCATGTATATTCATGGGACAGAAATCCAGGAGATTCAAACATAATCGAGAGCTCTTGGTTCATGGAGAGCTCTGTCAGGACAAGCATTTTATCAGGTTTTTTGCATAAGCAGCAAAAGGCATGGAATTCAAACTTTGAAGGTCATCTTCTTATTTTGTGCACATGTCCTCTGAAAAAATGCCTATAGTCTATAGAAGAATCTCCCACCTGAAGGAGAGAGGCTCATAGAAATTGATGCTTTCCAGAACAACTAATAAAGCTTGATGATTTACAGGTGCTTTCTGTGACCATACAGAAGGTTTGGAATTCAAAGGATTTGTTGAAAAGATATGTTTTGATACATGCTGAAGAGAATTCTGGAGAGTGCCCCTGTCTCAGACTTAGGTGGAAACTAGTCCCAAGAAATGGCAAGAGCTACAGTATCTGCCTATCTCAGACATCTTTCCAAGTAGATTATCACACCTACAAGCATGCACATTTTCCTAGCTCTCAAGTGACACTGGAAATGTATTTTTTCCCTGGCTGTTGATCAGTCAAATGCAGGTACACTGGCTCTAGGAACCTCTGCCATGCCTGGGCACGTAACTGTCTCACTCATCAATACTCATCCCAGTATGAACAGAGAGCCAGGAGAATGTTCACAGACACAGAGCCATTGAATATTCACTTCTAGATGTGAATCCTCCAATTTGACACCATGTGACAGTCTGCCTGACTCTCATTTCATTATCAGGCAGAATAAAAGCAACCGTGGGAATCCTTAAAATCAAAGGGTTTTGGGAAAGCTGCAAAAGGCAGGCCTCAGAGACAGCAGAACTGTGATTGGAGCTAAGCAGCAGTCATAAGATTTGTCAGCAGAAAAGTTATATAAGAAGGAGAAAGTAAGGACAAATAGAACAATGGTTTGTGCATTAGCACTTGGCTAGAATAACTCCCTAAGCTACAGAAAAGTATATCTAGCAAGATATTAGGAAGTTCTAAGCTTAGTAATGGAGCTCTGTGCATTGTATCTAAGGCTTACAAGCAGGTATTGCATTATAAAAAAGCAAGCACTGTTTTAACCAAAGGTACATGTGCTTATAGAACTACTGTCAATATGCTTCTGCTTTATGTGATTGGTCAAAAAACTTTTAAATGAGTTGTAACATTAAGTTCTTTGTCTGCTGCTGGGGATGTCAGCTGGTGGCATCTTCCCATTGTCATCACCATGTAATGAGAGTGATGCTGGAAAGTAAAACAGCTCGAGACGCGTTCCCCAGCAGTCCTGTCCATTTGTGATTTGTACAGAGACCCCTGGCTGGCAATAAAATCCTCACTCAGGGTCTGAGACTGGCAGCTCTCTGTGTTCATTCAAACAAAATCAAGAAGTTTCTGCCATCTGGTCATTGATTCATCTCCTGATCCAAGATGAACTTACTATAAATGTGCCTCAGCCCTACCTACAGCAGCTCTATGGCTTTGCTCACCATAAAGTCATAAGGGTAGCAAACTGCAGATCATTAAAATGCTCACAGGTTAAGGAATACTTCACTTGGCAAAAGACTTGAAGCTTTCATTTACTTTTGTGTCAAGTGGCATAACTGACCAAAATATCATAAATGCTAAAAAGCGATTGTTTTAAGGATGCTGTAGATTATAAAAATCATCATTTTGACATCTTATACATGTTTTAATGGTCAATAAGAGCATGAACACAGTAGCTATTGTATTTTTCCAATATTTCTTCAAACCCTGCTCAAATGAGGACATTTCTAAAACCTACTGCCAGTCGTTTATATCTTTATGCAAGTTTTGTCTACAGAATGACCAAAGAACACAAGCCACCCCCAAAAACCCCAGTAAGAGATAATCCCCTGCAGAGAGAAGGCAAGAGGAGAATGAAGTTTCTCATCCTGAAATCTTAAACATGAATTCTTCTACAAGAGGAACCTGAGGACTTGAGTCAGGATGATTACATCGACCTTGTTTTGAAAATTCCAGTGTAAAAGAATGAGGCACACTGGTCCTAACAAAGTGAAAGCAGAGAGTTTCTTGTTCCCACCACATATCAATACAAATAGCTAAATGCATTTGGTTTGCACAACCCAACAAATTAATCCCAAACATTTCACACAACATTCTTAGGGAAGAGCTGCATCTGTGACCACACCAGAACACAAGAAATGCTGCCAAGAACCATGTATTGAGCAGACAAGTGCATGTAATGATAAATATTTGCCTGCATGCATACAGACATGCTCACAGGCACACTGAGTGTTTGCAAGATTTGTATTTCAGGACAGTTTTCTAAGCAGAAATAAAATTAAATTAGCAGAGAGTTAAGATGAGCATTAGCCTGATAACCCATACTGTTCAGGTCTGTCAAGATGAGCACCTCTAATGCTGCAGCAAGCTGAGTGATTTTAAGTAGGTTTCAGGACCAGGAAAAAAAAATATTAAAAAGAGCCTTTCGTAAGCCAAGACATTTCCAAAAACATGCAGAGATGCTGTCCCAAGTTCAGTTCCTTAAGCAGTGGATGAGTATTGATCATTTTAACACTCACTCACCCTTCTTGGGATTCTCTGAGTTTTATGGGTTCATGCATCATACTCCCTTTTCACAAAGTCCATCACTTCTCAGTGTAGCACTGATGTTTTTCAAACTCCTCAACGAGGCATAGGGAGGCTCATTGTAGTTACACTCCACTTCTATTCCTTAGCTTTCTAACTAGAGAAAAATCCCAGGGGTGTACCTACAGACAGTCTGTGGATATTCCAATTTAAAAAAAAAGTACTGAGAGCAGTCTTGCCCCAAGACTGAAGTGACCACAAGAAACTCACCCCTATGGGCAGGATCACAGGGATAATTATAGTTACAATCTGAGTGAGGAAGGCTCATAAAATATCAGAAAGTTTGAAAGTATCTATGCTTTTCTATGTTTTGCTCAACAGCTGGGACTAGAATGATAGACAAAAGTATTTCAACATTCAATGCATGGGTTTAAGTAGCAATTTGTTTCTTTACAGAGTAAGATCAATTTCAAATACTCACAGTAATATTTCCTTTTTCTTTAAACAGCATCAAAATGGTCTTATATTGGTAAGTACTAATTCATACATACAAAGTTATGGCTTTCTTCTGTGCTTTAAAGACAACTGGCCAACTGTATTCTGGTGAGTACTAACTGGGATCACAATCCTTACCTAGGTTTGAATCTGGTCAATTTTCTTGAAAACTGTTATTCATCCACAGGTTTCATATCTAGGTGACTGAGAATCAATTACTGAATTCTAGATTTCCTTGTGGAATGACAAGAATTTCAGCAGACTAAAGCTGGCCCTACAACTGCAGATGGTCCCCGAAGCCCTCTGTTTCCTCAGCTGTCACATTCCAGCCTAGTTCTGCAAAGAGCATTCTCTCCCTACCCACATGAGTCCTCTTTTTCAAGTAGAATCAGAGTTCAGTAAGTCACGTGTATTCTGTTACTGGAGGCTCCGGTCCCCAAAGATCTCAGCAATGACAAAGCAGAATAAAACACCTTTACGAAAGCAGTGTTAATTTGTAACTAATCCTTTTAGTCATCTACTAACTCAGAAGCACGTGGTGGCTACTCAGGAAAAGAATTATCTAGTGTTTTTCTTTTAATTGATCAAATCCTCTAGCCAGGTATTTCCTCATTCAGAGTGGCATTTTACATGCCAAATACCCCCACAGAAGTAGATGGTAGAGAGAATCTCAGAAAAAAATGCTTCTTCTTAAGCTTTTGGTGCTGCTCCAAGACAACACAAAGAACCTCTGAGACTGAACTTGCTGCTAGGAACTCCTCCTTTTGGCTGTGCTCCATTTTACCTGACTCTCTTCACATAAGCAGCAGGAGAACTGCCAGCTGCATGTCTATCTGCCAGTGTCCACACATAGACCTCACATTCCCAGTACTGAAAAAGCTTGACACAGCTGTAACAGAATCCTGGGTTTCCCACTTTGACAGCAGCCATCAGATAAACCTAACCCTGCTGGACAGTAAAGAAAACAAGACTTTTTTTACTACCATGTAAGCAGAAGTTTTGCCCTCCTTCCTTGTTTAAATTAGTTACTTCTCCCTTCCTAAGAATTTGGGTACCAGTGCTGATTTCAAAGTATGTTATTCTCAGTGTTCAACTTCATCAATTCCTATTAAGCTCTTCCATACTGCAGTCTGATTTTGACATTCTAAATGTAAGGAGGATAAAGAGAAGGTTCACAAAACAGATTATCTTTTTCCTTCACCTATAGATTTTGAAACATATCTAGAAAAATATATAAAAGCAAATATATAAAAGTAACCTCAAAACACTGAAGTGGCAACTGAATTTGTACAGAACAGTACAGAAAAGCAGAGGTAGAGCATTGATCCCCACAGAGAAAAACAGCCCTTAGAGAGACTGTGCTAAGCCAGGAAAGAGCCCTCCATACTCTTCTACTGATCCTTATGGCATTCTAAATCTTCCACTGTTTACCTTTGCCCCTGAAACACTTTGCAGTGCCTCTCACTGAAATTAAGTCAGTAGGAATGGAAAGGAAATCAAGCCATTAGAACCACAGTGCAGACTGATGTCAAGATGAGAGTCAAGGTACAAGATTAAGGGTGGAGGAGAAATCTGAGTGCTCATTGTTAGAGATTTCTGTTTGTTGAGTATTTTACATATTTTACAATATGTAAAACTGAACGTTGATGCAGTGTTAATACCTCAGGCCACAGTGGCAAAGCAAGATGACACCACATGTGATCAGGCCTTATCTATTCAGCACAGGCTTTCCAAAGACATGAGAGTTCACCTTGCCTATAATGGAAACTACTGCATTAGATACATCAAATATAAAGGCTAAACCTCTCCTGTTTGCTTCTCCCTTAGCCAAACTACAGCAATGCTATTTCTTCTTCCTGTTTTCACTACCCTTGTATATAGACCAAGAAAAAGTGCCTGGAGGAAACACCACAGAGCAGTGAGGCCTGAGGCCTCCCGCCCTGGTGACACAGGCTTGCCTTGTGTTCTCTGAAATGTAGCTCCACCTTCTGTAAGATGGACAAAGTAGATCAAGGGTATCATAAGGAAAGCATTTGCAGTTAAAGAGCTGAAAGAGTGGTTCCAACGCCCCATAGCTCAGGGCAGCATATGCACGCAGATTTTGGCAATCCTGCCGTGTGGCTGTGAGGTGCAGGCTGAAGTCTTCTGCCCCAAAAAAAAACCAGTAGAAGCAGATGTTAGGCTTCAATCCTTTGGATTTTGGCTCTTTTTCTGTAGTGTTAGTGGGCTGGAATGAAATCAGAGAACCAGAATCATCCCTTCAGAGTGGACAAGCAGCTACAACAGAGAAAACTAGCTTTGCAGACAAATTTAAGGTAATAGTGCCAACAGAATTATTAATGTACTTTAGCATGGGAAGAGACAACTTCATGCTGTAATGCAGGCACAAGAACTGGTGGTAACAGACATCAGGCTAATTGTACTTGAAAACTCTTTTATTCTGCTGCTGCCAGATACTCCAATTCAGTGAGGTGCTGGGAACCTGTGCTAAGACCCTTTCACTTCCCCTTCAGAAATGACAACTTTAGTGAACACACTAGAACATGCCCCAGATTTCTCACACAGCACTTGAATGCAGTAACAGCAACAGCTACAGCCCTTGGCAATTCCCCTATCTCACAAGCTTCTCTCTGGACACACGTGTGGAAGACACACACATATTGGCTCTGTGTGCACAGAATGGTGTCACTGAGCAAAATGGAAACCACGTGGTCATGTCACCATGGCAGAGAGCCTGGGCTCAGCCTTCACCACCACCTCAGCCCTGGGCAAACAGCAGCTTTACAGCTTCCACCTGGCTGAAAATAGGGCAAAGTGCTCTGCCTGGCTGCAAAAATACCACAGGCATTCCCTGTTTTACTGACCCAATGTATTTTACTACTTTACTTCTGATCAAGAGAACTTGCATAGACTGTGAGAAGCTGGAGCAACACGAATATTAATTGGTCATCAGAGCAACAGTCTGTGGGTACCACTGGTGTCTCATAGGGCTGTTTTCTCCTTATCTGAAATGGGCCAATGTATATACCCTGGGAGGACACACCACTATTCATGAAGGAACATCTGTCCTGCATTGCCCAGCAGCACCAGCGCTGTTGGGGCTGGCTGGAAAGCATAAAGCTGTCAAAGGCAATGTTACAATGGACACATGCAGTCTTGGCACTGAGGGTGTTTTGCTCAGCTCACTGGGTAGTGGGCAGCCAGACAATCCAGAAAATTATTCCTGCTTTATTTACAGACATCTTTTATTAGATTGCCGTGAGGGCACAGTCAGGCTCAGAGCTATTTTCAATGTGATAAGGGAACATGGTCCTGCAAACTTGTGTCGAGCAAAGCAATCCACAAGCTGGATTTGAGCAGCCTGAGTTTGCACCCCTTAGTGTGGGAGTGCAGGGAGTGCTCTTGGCAGCACTGGGAGCAGTGGTAGCAGGAAGGATCCTACTTCCACTGGCACCAGCAGCTCCCTACCTTAATATGCTCACTCCAACAGCTGAATTAGAGTGTTGAGGGTGTAGAACAGGCCCATGGCACAATTAGTGCTCTGCTGACACAGTCCTCGTGGGATCCTCATAGCAGCAAACACTTCTGAAATGCCCGGGTCACAGATGTGTCACACAAAAAGGAAATTACCATGGAAGATAATTTTGCAATACTTCTTCTGTTAATATCTTTTGGGACTTGTAGCACAGGCCAATCTTACATGCACAAGCTGTTCTTTATTCAGTAGTGATCAGACAAAGCCTTTGTAAACACAATGTGATTTCCACTGAATTTATCTGAGTGCACTGGCACAGAAAAAGGAAAATCTGGTTCACAATCAATCATCCATTTTCAGCAGACCTAACTGAGAAATGCCTTCCAGCTGTGTGGCTTATCTACCTTGGAAATCTCAATTTCACATACGCAAAACTAAGCTGCAGTGAGCTCAGCTCTTTGAGACAGGAGTTTTGAGGCATTGAAATTAGAAAGACTATGTGATAAAAGACAGAACTTCTATAAAATCTGGGTTTGTACAAAAAAAGAGGTCTT
>NW_005054313.1:8354150-8363316 GCF_000277835.1 Geospiza fortis | reverse complement strand
AATGAGAAACAAGCAAAATGTTCTATAGCTTAAAGACCTGTGAGTGGAGTTGCAGATTTATGTCAAGAAAAGGGTCAAGGTACATAAAGACTGTGATAGCTGCATCATTTTATAGAAAAGACAAAAGTTTTCCTTCTGAACTGGCAACATAGGTGTGAAGTTCCCATATTCTCCTGCCAGCTCTTCCAGACATTTTAGCCACCCAATCACAGTACTAAAAACTGATTGGTACTTCATGACTTCCTGGCTGGGACTAGACTTCTATTTTATACATCAATCACCTATTTAATTATCAGGTCTCCAAAGCTGTGATATGTAATATATTAAAATCTTCTTGCAAACTCATTACCTTATCAAGCCTTTTAAAATTATCGAAGTCTTTTTACAATAAAGGCTTCTCACCAATTTTCTGGCATTGCTGTAGTCTTAGTTCCTTGAAAAGTGTTAAATTTCAGTGTCATTGTCATGCACAGTAAGCTTGAACGTAAGAAACTGTCATTTCTTGGAATATTCTAATGCATATTTTCCTGGGAAATATTCTTCAGTATGTATTCCACAGTATGGAATTTATGCTCTTCTGGATGTATTTGTTATTTGCCAAAAAATAGGTAGAGGAGAGGCTTCTATAATGTCAGCATAACACTTATTAGCTTTTTAAAATAATTTCAGCAACTTTAAGATAGTATCACAAGGATGTAAGAAGAAAGAAATTGATGTGATTATCAGTGAACTGGAGTCAAAAATTTAAGTTACAGCAACAGCAAAGCCTATTTATACTGAAAAGCACTGACTGAGTCTGTCAAACTCTGCACACTGCAAACAATGTCACCTGCTAACCCCATGTCTTGAATACTCTTAAACAGCTTTACCAAGAACGTAAGTCTGTCTTTAAGCACCAGAACTGATCTTGTTGATTCTGTCACATGAACTATGTTTAGGAAAGATTCACACCCACTATCCATTTACTTGGCAATTGTCTTTCATGTAAATAAGGTGAACTGCTAATAGTATCCTTCTGCCTGTTAATTTCCTTCAGAAAATATCTGAACAGGCTTTGCCCATTCAAAGAAGCCACTGGCAATATTACAGTTTTGGAAAAGAAGTCTTCTAATCAAAGACTCAAGGGACTCAATCTACATAGTTGAAGAGAAGTGAGAAATTATATCCTCTATGTTATAAGTATTTCAATGAGGAACAAAAGTATGGGAACAGCAGGCTCACAGTGAAAAGCAAGCTGCCAAGGAGAGTAATTATCCATTGGGCACTAATGAAGTATGTTTTACTTGCAATGCTTAAAGGAAGAGCAGAGGTTTATTCTCTTCTGAAAACAATGGCCTTATGGAAGTAGAAATTTATCCAGGCAGCCCAGTGTCCTGTGTTACACAGATCAGACTGGGTGATCCCTAAGGACCTTCCTGCCTTGGAAAGAATCATGAGTGTTCAGAGACAAGAAGAAACAGAAGTTGCAAGTACCTCTTCTGGTATTTAAATCCAAATCATCTCATCTCACGGTCTGTAAACAGCTGCTAGCTGGTTAATGTATAATTACAGCAAAGTCACAATTAAAATTCTCTTGATATTATCTATTCTTTGTAGATCTTACCTCGGGCAAAAGGCTGTGATGAAGAAAAGTTTCACCAGAGTTTGAACAAGTTATTGCTGGTCCAATTACCATAACACCTTCAATTTTTGCAAGTTAGCTTTTCACTGTGGGTTATGCTATCCTGTTAGATAGTGCCAGACAGTTTGTACAGTAAGGAAATGTCTGAGGGTCTGATATAATCAGACCTGTCTCTAGGTCACAACACCCTCAGAAAAATGATCATACCCTTCATTTCCTCCATTTTAATGAGGTTCTTTTTTAAAAAACAAAGTCTTAAAAATTCAGAAAAGGCTTCTTTTCCAAATTGTTTGTGAAGACTGACGCAGGAGAATTTCTGTGTTAACTGCAAGTGAAGGTTTGACAAATGTGTCTCTGTTAATTCACACAGGTCCTGATGGAGAGAAGACCTGGCCGAAGAAATACCCATTTTGTGGAGGAGTATTCCAATCACCAATTGATTTCCACAAAGCTATTCTCCAGTATGATTCTAAGCTCTTGCCTTTAGAATTCATAGGCTATAACGTGCCCTCCACTGACCAGTTTACATTGATCAATAATGGCCATTCAGGTAAGGGAGCTCACAGACAGCAAGGAATGGTAAAAGAAAGAGCTGTAGGAACTCCCTGTGTTTTTTTTTTTTTTAACTTCATGGGTAATCCTTTGATTATTAGATTAAATTAAGCTGCTAATCAGATGAGAAAGCCTTCACATCAGCATACCTACACCAACAGAACAGGCTAGAGAAATTTGGGAAAGTACTAAGTACAAATGGATTCCTAGTAAGTAAAATTTTAAATAAAGAAATTTAAAATAAACTCTAGGCATGCCAGAATTAATGCCCAAGGTTTTCTTATTACTTTGGTTGAGATGCACCGAAACAGAAACAGACTTTGTGATTCTGCTAAAAAGAGGTTAACTAATAACATATGAGCAATGGATCTCTTCAATTCATCAAAGCAGCTCAATTGAATTAGGTGAGGGCATGGGGAAGAGGAAAAAATGTAGGAGCACCATTCTGCTCTTTTGAGTAGAGATAGAAACCTCTTTAGTGTAAGGTAAGATAGACAGTGATACATAGTGATAGGTGAGAAGACAGAAAAATAATTAGAAATAGTGTACAAACAGGTCTTCCCCACAGTAGCACCAAATCAGTGTCAGTACAGTAGGTAAAGGCAGAGATGATGCTGTCTCATAAAGGTCTCCCATAATGACACAATATACAATACCAGCGAGTCAGCCCCACCATTTTTCATTCCTTCCTGAAACACTTGAAGACATAGAAATAAGAATAATTATAAAGCCCTCCTTCTTTGTATCCTCCTTTATTGCAGAAGTATCAAAATAACCTGCATTATAAAATGGCTTCTGTTCTCACATGCTTGGTTATGAATTGACCAACATGCAAAAATCACCTTTTTTATCATTCTTTCAGTGAAGTTGACCTGCTCAATTGAACATCATAAGCCCATTCTTCAGTAAGAGCCAACCTCTTGGGACAGACTCCTGGTTTTCCTCTTGACCAATTTCTCCTTTAAAACCAGGTTGCTTCAGACTAGGAATGGCTGGAACATCCTTTCCTTGTGTGCCTTCATTTCCTAAAAGTCCTTCTCAGTCCTAAGTGAAAGACTGAACTGTCACAGTTGAATGCACCAGGCTGATGTGACAGGCAATAGGCAGAGAAGGAAATCTTGTCATTGTGTACTTGAAGGGTGCCAGAGTGCAGAAGGAGCCAAAAGAACAGCACTGAGAGCCTGTCCCTCCCAAAGCAGTCACACAGGTAAAAGCAAATTCCTTGGAGAACCTAAGTCACTACCACTGTCAGATCTCACCTCTAAAACACGAAGTTTGATTATTTCCTAAAGAAAGTCAAGACAAAAGTGTAACCCCCTCAAGAAAATGGGAATTCATTTACAACGTCAGTGCCCTCCTAGAAAGCAGTAGAGATGCATCCTACTCTAGAAACCACACTTAGATACAATTAATTTACCTCTGAGTAACAAAATTTATCCTCTGTTGGACTGATCATTATACTATCTGCTGCTAACTTCTTTTTCAGCTAGAGGAAACCAGTAGGATGCTTAGTATTGTGCTGTCAAGTCATTCCTATATGATGTTTGATGTTCTTCACCAGCCAGCTCATTCAGACACAATCACCCATATCAGCTAGACTGAAAACAGTCGAGCTCAAAAAAAATCCCGTTTCAGTAGGAGTCTAAAACTACAGAGGGTCACAGCTGTTATTTCGCTACGGTTTTGAGCCTTGTTTCCCCTGAAAAACATGTCCAGGGCAGTCCAAACCCAAACTGTATTCAGTCTGGAAAATAATACAGATAAATTGCAAAATAATCAATCTGTTCTTGACATAAGCCATTGCTTTATGAAGTACCAAATGCTCCAAGTGAACAGCTGAGAAGTTTCTGCTGGCTTGAGAATTACTACTGCAATTTCTACACAAAAAACCCCCAACAAGCCAGACTGCCTTCCACACCCAAGAGCCTTAGTGAGGAGAAGGGAGGGTCATGCATACAAAGGTGTTGCTCCAGCATGTCAAGAGAGGAGATGTTCCTTCTTAAGGCCTAGGATTATCTTGCTGTTTGACATCAATGTTCTGGATTTTGGGAGCAGCAAGAAAAGAGGGGAGTTTATTTGGTTTTATCCTGTGTCCCTAAAAGAAGATTAAGAGGCAGCAGAGTTCAATATAACAGGGGATATAAATTACCACGAGAAATATTAATTTATTAAGCAATTTTCAACCATTATAAGGGGATTGAAAGAAGATACATGAGCCTAAATTTTGCTTTGACACATCAATAATTGTTTCTTCAATGTCTGAGATAAATTCACATTCTTCAAAGATTTTCTGTAGCAACAATTGTCACATTAAATTCACGTATTTAGGAAAATAGAAATGGGTAGGTTCTAAATGCTCTAAATCCTGATCTACCAAGAAAGGCTTAAAGAGAACACAAGTGTTTATCTCCTACCATGGACTGAGATGGATTTGAGTCAAGAATCTGCTTTTTTCATGCTCCATATACAATATACTTAGACTCGGTATTTTTATTTGTCCTGTTCCTGAGAGCTATCATTTGTTCCTATCTGGTTTTGATCTGCTTACAGTGAAAATGTATCTGTCACCTGCTATGTCCATCAGAAACCTCCCATTTGAATACACTGCATCTCAACTTCACCTGCACTGGGGAAACCAGAACAAGTCTGAAGGCTCTGAGCACACCGTCGGCGGGAAGCATTTTGCAGCAGAGGTAAGGCAGACCAGCTCAGATCTGGGGAAAGAAGCAAAGAAGGTTGGGGAGGTTCTATTATTTCAAAGTGGGATCTCTGTCTTGGGTGAATGACTGTAAAAGGCTGTGAGGTTCTAAGCCAAGTATTTATCATCTGGGGATGTACAAGAAAAATGGCTTGTGCACAACAAAAAAAAAGATGGATTCGGATGTACTAAGTCAGGGAACTGGAGTTTAGATTCTAAAGTCAGAATGGGGGCCAGGTCACTTGAGGTAACTTTTAGCTGTACAACAGCGCTGCTCTGTTTATCTTTACTCACCTTCTCCTGTACAATGACTGTAGCAGTCTGTTATTTTACAGTTTGTTCTTCTGTAGTAGGTTTTAAATATTCCTTCTTACAAGTTTGTCATGGTTCATTCCATGTTACCCATTTGGCTTCCCTGATGGTTCAGTCCTGAGTTGTTTACCCCAAGATTTTCCCACCAAGTGCGTGTCAATCCCCCTGTCTATCAAAGATAGCACACCCTTTTTGTTCTGGAATGTTCACTGTCTTTCATCCCTTCCTCAAAGCAAGATTGGATTGCAAGGTTTGCTCCTTCCCCTTGTTGGCTTCTATTGGATAGCCCTTACCCTGCACTCCTTCCCTAATGCCTTCCCATTGGTAAAAAGTTGTGTCCTCCCCTTATTCCCTCCCCTCCTTAAAAGCAGTTTTTTGCCCTCAGTTATGGTCACTTGTCCCTGACTCCTCAGGGGAAATAAATCTTCCCTGGAACTCAAACCAAGTGATCCCTCTCTATTCCTTCACCTCGGTCCCTCGTATTGGGTCGCTGCTGTGTCACCCACACCACAGGCGTTTGCTGCAGGGAGCTGCGAGCCCCTGGACGCGCTGCCACCTGGGAGCGTCTCCGTAGGGATGCAGGGCAGCCTCTCTGGTGACTGCCCATTGTCTCAGGGAGTGAGCTGGCCAGATTGAACAATAATATTCATTCATAAAAAATAAGAAGCTTGACTAGGCCAATATTCAAGCAGCAATCAATTTATGAATTAATATGGTAAAGTATGAGCAATACAGCGCTGGGTACAGTGGGGGAAGTTTTCCCTCCAACTGCACACCGATAGTTGAGGCTTACAGGTATTTATAGGGGTACTCATCAGCTTTCTCAGCAGTTTCTATTCCAATTTTTACTCATCAGCAGTTTCTATTCCCAATTTTTACGTCACAATTCTATACACTATTGTGATTTAGTGTTTCTCAGGATGTATCCCAAAAGGAGTATCCCCAGATGGTGGTGGTCCGGTTCCCAAAAGAAGAAAGATGAATCTCATCTAGTGAAGTCCAGCTCCCCAGATGTGGGTCCACCTTTTAATTGCAAAGACTATAAATCTAATAACAGTGATGTCTTGCTTCCCTTGGTCAAAACTATGAATCGTTGACCTTTTAATTGCAAAGACTATAAATCTAATAACAGTGATGTCTTGCTTCCCTTGGTCAAAACTATAAATCCTTGAGTTGATGTTCATCTTCCTTTTTTAAGCTGCTTTTCTCTGCTTTATTAAGGCATGAGATAAGCATATTTCCTTTATGTATATTCTAAAGCTAGAGTTTCAAGGATACAAACAATATTCTAAAATTATACTTCAAAAGGTTATTATTGCAGAACTCTTTAAGGCTTAACTACAAGCAAAAAGCAACATCCTTAACACTTTAATTCAAATGCTCCTAAGTCAACTAAGGTTAATTGCAAACAAAAGATAGGTTCAAAGGCCTTCTTCCATGCTTTACTTTCTTCAGTTATTATTCGAATTCGCAACTGCCCCATGGTTGGTCTCCACACATACGGCAATCACAAATACACACATTGCCTGTATGTACCTGACACTGAAACACAGCAGCCTGCAGTTACAAGTGACAAACTGTTTATCTTTTCTAATTTCTAAACTATGGATTTGGGAATAGATTTTGATAAGCAGCACCAATCAGCAGATATTTACCTCAAAATTATTAAGAAAAAGAAATAATTTGCTTGCATAACAGTGGAGGAATCCACTTCTTCTCTAGTTATATTTAACACTGGGGCTTGCATTCCAAATATTGGAGTGCTAAGGTGTTATTTTTTCAGAAAAGTTTACTAGCACTCCAGTCAAGATGCCTTGAAGCTGAAGTCACGAATCCTCTTGTGTGGGCTGTGTGTAACCCAGCTACAGCAGGGCTGCGCGTCCCAGGACTTTCTGCCTTTCTCTAAAAAGATCTTACCACTGCAGCCAGAAGTCACTGAAGAACCTTCCTGCACTGTCTTATCCTGAGGTGGCTGCATGGTCCTTTCTAACTGTGAAACGCAAATGTGAGCATAACCCAGATGTTATTGTAACAAAGTATCTCCTCCTTTGTAGCTGCATATTGTGCATTACAACTCTGAGAAATACCCAGATATAACTGCAGCAATGGACAAAGCAGATGGACTGGCTGTTTTGGCTGTTCTCCTTGAGGTAGGCTGCAGGATCTTTATTTTCTGTTTGTTTAGAATATGCTTTCAATCATTCAGTTATGAGAGACATTTAATGTACAAAATCACCTACATTCTTTACATTATTATTATCACATACAGTGGCTGAATAAAGGATCTTCCTTTCCTCTTTCACAAAGAAATAAAAAGAGTCAGATTCTAGCAGCACATACCAAATCAGGAGCGAATGCCACAAAAAGACGAATTCTGAGTATTTCCTCATGTTTTTTAGTAAATTAACTTCAGCTATCTTAAATCCATTTCTGCATTCATTTGCAAACTAATGATTGGTAGCATTTATCAAATAAGAGGCAACAGTGAATTTCAAGCTCGTTCACTCAAAGCTGCCTACTGTAGCATGAAGCAGTTTGAACACAGCAGAGAGGCACAGGCAGGCACAACCCTGCCTTTGACCACTGTATGTAATTAGGATTTAACCACAGCCTTCTTCCTGCTAACTTCCCAGATTCTTTGAATCACAGATTACAGAAAATGAGTACATTCAGTGACATTTTAAGATGTCAGGACAGCTTTCCAATTTTTCTCTCTTAAGTCCACATATGAAGATAATAATGGTCTTAAATAAAAAGAAAAAAAATTAGTAGCTTGTATGTGTATAATTCTTATTGAGGATTAAAATTCCTCAGTAAGATAACTGTAAAGATAATTTTTAAATGTGAGGATTTTCTGCAGTATAACAAAGCAAAACCACAAGTTTCCACACTTCCATCAAAAAGTAAAATGTTCCAGTTAGCAAACAAAGTTCACATTGGTATTACCCAAGCTCACACCCTAGCACCTCTAAGATTCTGAAAGTAATTTTGTGTTAAATTTCAGTTAATTTGGAAGTCGTAGCTGTGAAAAGTGTTAGAGTATTGTACATTACACTAGAAAATAATACTGGGATTCTGGTTATTTCTAAGCAATGGTATTTGAAAATCAAGTTAATGAACAATGGAGATTAGCTCTTGGAAATCCTTTCAGACAGCTGGTGGGTATTACAGTTAATGTAAGGATACCAGTTTACTATGTCTGGCTGTCAGAGGAGTTGCTCAGCACCAGCTCTGAAGAGTTAATAAAAAAGGCATTGATTATTAGACTGAAAAGCTACTGGTAGCAGCAGAAAAACAGTCTTGTTGTTAGATGAGTTATAGTCTTGGTCAGATAGTTGAGCTGTAGGCCTGTGGCCCTGTGGTACCCAACAGTGTCATTCTTTACCTCCCCAGACTGTGAGAAGCAGCACTATAAAAATGTTTGTGGGTGGAAAAATGTGCCTTTGACTGGAAACCAGGAGATGATCTGAGAAGCCTGGCAGCTGAGAACTTCTGCCTGCAATGCTTTCAGAGGAAAGGGCTTCTCTTCATTTGCACAGCACTCTGAGCAGGCAAGGGCAATAGGGTCAGTGTACACAAAAGGTCTGCACTGCAGTTGTAAAGGTAGCAAAACAACACAGAAGCACTTATAGCCCTGGAGCAGGAATATTTTCATGGCTTTGAGGACAGAGGGAATGTTTTGAGTTATAAAATACTTATGCCATTCTAGTACATTAATATCTGGACAGTGGAAGCCCTTGCCTTAGGACAGGCCAGAAGCACAGACTCATATTCAGACTAGTGATTTGCAGCTGTTGATAATGTGATCATTGCAGATTGGACCCTTCAGCCCATCCTATGAAAAGATCTTCAGGCACTTCCGGAATGTGAAATACAAAGGTAAGTGGCTAAATCAGATTGAGAATGGCTGAGAGTATCAGGTGTCACCCTGAGAAGGATTGAACTGGCTGAAGAAACAGTCCAGAGATCCCACACAAATCTGT
>NW_005054313.1:8334228-8354127 GCF_000277835.1 Geospiza fortis | reverse complement strand
GGCTAGCATGCCCCCTGTGATTTTGACTGGGCCTTATTTGTCCCACATAGTGTTTTTTAGTTAATATGGCCACAGTTTATCTTAGAGGACTCTGATTTGGTGTCTCAGACAAGATTTGTACATAGGAAACTTAAAAAAATGTAGTCCTTATTAAACTGGGATCGCCTCTGCTAAAAGATATTTTTCTTTTCCTAGTGATATGACACTGAAAATATCCTACTTACTGAAAAGCAAATTCACTTCACCTGTGTAGTCATGATGCAATATTTAACACAAACCCCCTTTTTTAGATCAGAAGGTCCTGGTCCCTGGTTTCAATATTCAAGAACTGCTTCCTGACAGACTGGATGAGTATTATCGCTACGAAGGCTCCCTGACAACTCCTCCCTGCTACCCAAGCGTTCTCTGGACAGTTTTCCGACACCCTGTTAAAATTTCTCAAGAGCAGGCAAGTTCCAAGTTCCAGCAAGCACATTTCCCTCACTGGTGTCTGATAAAGAACAGTAAATACATAGTCTCATTTCCTGGATTTCTCATATGTTCCTGTAAAACTGAGCAGTGACCATTGCTGAAATCCTTTAAGTGGGAAGAACAGCACAGAACTGGCATAAATAAATATCCCATTTTGTTTGTTGTTAGCACGTTCTCAGTTGGCCAGAACAAAGGACAGACAGCTGCACATCAATTGGTACAGTATCAGCTTGAAAAAGTTCCAGTCAAGTGAGATGAATTTTGATTTTCATTATGTACTTACTCCCTGGCTCCAAGTCTTTCAATGAGTAACCTGCAGAGTATTGTTTGGGCTCCGTATCTGAACACTAATCACCAAGTGTTTTGGTGTTACTTTGATCCTGATGGACCTGGGTGGGTTGGAAAGTTTCTAAAAAGCTTGTGTTGTGTTATTGATCCATCTTGAGTTCCCTAACTTTTCTCCCATCTTACATTTTTTGTGCTTATCTATTTACCTTCTTTTGCTCTTAGGTGGCCACTTACCTAGACTATAAACTCAAAATCACTATCTTCTGATTCACCTAATTATAGACACAGGGGAAAATATTATTAGCAAAATCTCAGATCAAATTACTGCAAGCTCCTTGTTTTGAAAATACATTCTCAGCTTCTGTCAGACCATGTCTCTACCCAAATAAAGAACTCTTTCAAAAAGTAGCCTTTAATACTACTTAGGAGTTAGACTGTGCCAGGGAGAGTATGCTGGGAAGTTTACCATGTTTCCTCCCATTGAGTTTTCCTGGCCAACAATCTGATAGTAAGCAGTAGTTTCACCAGAATGTAAACAAAATACAGGTATGGACTTGGAGATGTCACACTGTTTAAACATTATTCTGTATTTGGGTTCACAGGCCACATGAAACTTAATTATTAATGTATCCCCTTCCCTTTGACTACACCTTCTTCTTTTTTCCAAACACTCCCAGTGATCACACACAGGCACTGCTTTCTCTGTATTCTGTGAGCTGATCAGGTGCATCCCTTTATAGTTACTGGCACTGGAAACAGCCATGTACTGCACAGAGCGTGATGACCCAGAACCCCTGGAAATGGTTGATAACTTCAGAAATGTTCAGGAATTCCATGAAAGACTGGTTTTTATCTCCTTCCGTGAAGGTGAGTTGTATGAACGCTTCTGTGCAAAGAAACAGTGCACAGTGATCTGTGTAAATGTGAAGTACTGAAATGGCAGTCCTGTCCGACTGTACCACTACAAAAACACATCTGTCTCCCTGCAGTTCACTTTGTTGCCTTTTCTTCTCATATTGCATTGTGCATGGGCAACTCTACAAGAATAAGGTATTCCCAGGGTAGGCAAGAATTTTTTTCCACAGTGGGTAATCAGAGAAGCCCTGCAACCCTTCTGATCAAAGGCAAGGAGATAAAATAAGGAAGACATGATTGGCCTTGTCATGCTTTGCAGAAGTATTTGCTGTCACTCTAAATACTAAACAGCTCCACAGCTGAGGTGTTTCAGCCAGTGTAAGTGCTTAAGATGGCCTTGTCTCACCAGTGACATTTGCTGTTCTCAGCTAGGTCAGGCTTGATCTTATGCAGACCACACATTTAAAAGGAGTCCTAACTTCAGGGACACTGTTTTGGGGAAATTACACAGAATCAAAAAAGGTCCTTGAGGAATTCAAGCTTGGCAAATAAATATAATTCATAACACTGGATTCAGTGCTACAAATTAAAAAAAAAAAACAAAACAAAACACCACCATTTTACAAGGAAGAACTGATTCAAAAGCTTAACTCTGCAGTGTTACACAATGACAACAACACGTAAGTTTGGCTGGGGGGCTTTGCACAAAAGTCTGCATCTGTGGTGAGAAGCTGAGCTATACCTCACAGAAAGGCCTTTGAGTACATTGTGCAAAATGTATTGTTCCAACTTCTTTGTTGTCTTGCAAACATTTACTCTTAAGGATCTGTGAAGCTGGCGTGGACACTCAAGGTAGATGATTTTAGGCAAGCCACTGCACTATTTGAAATTATAAGATTTATAAAAGAAAAAGCAGACTTCACCAAAAAGATTAGCCAAGCAGTAAACTTTCACATTAATAAAATGTGTTAGCACATCATTTCAACTTCGCCTCCCATTTTCTTCACTGTTTAGATGAAAAAACAGAAAACACAAGTTGTCTGTTTTGGACACAACAGAAACAGTTCCCTGCAGGCACACTGCAGTAGCTCTTCTTGCCATTCCCCTCTGCAGACAGACCCTTTGATAAAGTATCTCTTCTAATAGAAAGTTATAAAGAAGAAAAGTGAAAATTAGAGATCAGCCAAAACAAATCCTGGGCAGAACGTTTCTCTGAAATCAGAGATGATTTAGATTTGTCACCAAAAGTTGGCTGATATCTTAAAATGAGAATTACATGAGAAGTGCTCTTGTTGCTAGATTCTAAACATAATACTTAAGAAGATTTTACAATTTAACAAGTTTACCAAATTGTCAACAGTTCCTAACATCTCTGTGATTAATATAGAAAGTGATACTAGTTGCACAAACAATATTTTGAGTAAATGAAAAGATGACTGAATAGTGAAAGAGGGGAAAAACCAGATTGTGTCAGCCTTTTTTCTCCTTTTATGGGTTGGCCAACCAGAAAAACACCCCCCATGGCATTCTTATATGACCACAAAACGGTTAAAACTTTCTTCTCCAACCTCCAATCTCAAACACTGGCTGCTGACTAGAGAGCTAGCTGGGTTCAGAATGATTATTTAATCATCATCTTCAGATCACTGCTCAAGCCAGATTATGTGCAATGATTTCAACCAGCAGAATTTGCAATGCAGTTTCCACATTTCTGAGACTAAGGCTTCCTCTGCAGGTCTTAAATCCCTGCACAATCCACGGTAGCAATGCCACTGCAGAAATGCTTCCTGAAGCACCAGAAGTTCCAGGGTGAGCACCACCCTTGTGATTACTCCAGGTTCACCACAGAATCCTCTGCAGCGATCCAACTTCTACATTTTCTACCCTCATCCTCTGTTTATCACAGTTTCACTACCTGTGGGCTTGGCAAGGGTATGTTGTCAATTCCTAAGAGCACCTACAAGCCATTGATCTGCTGAGTCCAAATGGTCAGTCAGAAATGAGAAATGCAGTGTTCCATCTGTTTCTTAAACTGACCTTTCAGCACCTGACTATATTCTCTCTATAAATCATACTCAGTACTTAATAGTAGGAGGTAGAGAGTTACAATCCATGAAGCCAGTAACTGAAAATCTGACACTATGCTTTTCATCTAGGAATCTCCAATCATTTCACAGAAATAGTGTAAGCATTATTATTTCCATTTATGGGGGAAAATTGGATCTAGATGTGACTCTCAAAATTGTTGCTGTGAACCAGAGCCAAACCAAATAATAACATTTGGTTCTCCCTCTGCTAAGGCACAATATTGGCTCCCACGCAGAGATGACACCAGCCATAAAAGCATTTTCAGTGTATCTTTAAATCTGGCTTGACTTAGCAGAGTTAAACTGTAGGGGTTATTGCCCATCTGGCTGTTCACACCCCAGAGCTGGTCTCCATGGCTGTGAAGGACATTGCTCAGTGCTACTTTAATAGAAACCCCATTCAGTCTAAGTACATTAAGTTACAAAAGCTCATTGACTCTATCAGTGAACCGTAGAAGAAATGTTCAACCCATTTCAGAAAGAGTATTCATTGCCCCTGTAATCTCACATTCCACTTACTGCAGTCACAAAAGCTTCCTCACAGGTGCAGCCCCTCACCTAAAGGGCAAAATAAGGAAAGAAAGGGAAAAAAATAAGAAAAATAAGGAAAAATATGTCCTGTCAAAGCTCAATGATGTACACCTGGCTGCTGCAAGTGCCCAGCCTGATGCAGTCAGCTGCACTTCAAATAGGAACAGAGCACACCTATTAAGAAGAGAAGGAAAGGCTATGCAGAGTGTCAAGGATTGAGCCAGGCAACCACTGAAATTTGTAAAAGAAATCCTGTTGTGCAGACCTAAGCCGCTACCAAGCAGGTTTTCAGAAAAACTTTTCTGCCTTATCACTGACAAGCCTGAACTGCCACCTTCCCCTGAGCACAGACACCACAAGATGGGGCCACTGGCCTGCGTTTTGTAGCAAAATTGAAAATGACTGAGGTGTTCAGTCATCCACATTTTTGACGCCAGTAATGACCATCTAAATTCACACTTACTATTTATAAGAACCACATTTCAAAAAGCCTCTAATCTTTAAGGATTACAGCAAAACTCATGTGTGTTTGTAATATATTTTGTCTTGTCAGCAATTTATTCCAATAAAATCCCCTTCATATAAATGCAGCTGGAATTTGCCATGATGTTCAAACCACCTGAGTTAAACAGGAACTCGTATCTAGTTTTGATTAGGGTACCAGGCTGAAATACTATCTTACTAAATTTTCTAAGATCCTCTCATCACACAGAAGTGCTCCCTGCCCTTTCCCTTCAAACTACAAGCTCTTTTTCTACAGTTATCGCTTTGGTCTTATATTTTTGTGTCCATTTGACACCTTTACTATGACAAAACTCACCTTTTACAAAACAGCTCCTCTTCAATTCCATGGATTGCAAGCTTCTTCCATTCAGCTGGACTTCAAATTAATGGGTCAAATGCAGTTAACTCTATATTTTACATTTGTGTTTCATCAACAGCTGATTTAATAGGAGAAAATATTTAGATGGAATGCATGAAACCTGTCAGTTTGACTCTGAAAGTGCTCTGATGTTGCTTAGTGAGAACCAATAATTTGAAAAAATATTTTTAAAAATGTGTAAATAAATTAAGAAAATGCAGTTAAGAAAAGGGAGATCACCTCCAGGATCTTTGTGGAAGCCAAAATAAATAAAAAATATCTTAATTGCCAAAAGTTTACATGAAGCTCACTAAGAAATATAGCATTATGATAATCCTGAAATCTTTGTGAAAACAAGGGATCACTCAGTTTTTCATACCAATATCCTGAATTCATTTTTACCTTCTTTGATGCCTTTAAGCAGTGTTCTCAACAGCAAAGAATATCATTCTTCAGCTGTCCACAGTCAGTGGTGTTCTGTGGTGTGAGAGAACAAAAGAGATTGAATTTAACGTCCTTGATTGGCTGGGTTCAATTCTTTGGGTTTGTTTATGAGCTTTAATTTATTATAGCCCAAAAACCATACTCCTGCTATGACCTGCTGTACCGGGGCCTCCACACTGGCATTGTGACTTCAGCATGTGTATCATATCACAGCACTGTGAACTGTGGAGCCAGCTGTGGGACTGGGACATTCCAGAGAACATCTGTGCAAAGTCGTCCATTCACAGTCACAAAGTGGTGTGACAAGGCTGTAGAAAGGTTGCTGATGCAGAAGGCAGACTTATGACAGATCAGAGACTCACCTTCTCCACTCAAGGCAATGATATTAACACTTGTGCATGTTTTCCCTCTTAGGTTTTGTGGTATCTGTTGTGATAGCCTGCATTCTGGGAGTTCTCATCATTCTTGCAGTAGCATTCTGGCTACTGAAGAAGAAAAGGTAAGATGTCTGGCTATCGTATCACAAAAATATTCAAGCCATATTTTCCCTCTGACATAGAGAAGTGCTTGCATGTCCAAAACTTTGGGCCTTTTTTATAGGGATAAAGTTTGATCTTGCAGAAGACATGATCTCTTCCTACAAACTATGATTTGTTTTTATTAGTATAGACATTATTTCCTTGTGTGATACGAGGCTGGGTCAATAAAAGACTTATTCAGTTTTCCTATTTCCCAAATGCCATTTGTTCTTTTCTTGTTATTTTTGCTAGCACTGCTGCTCCTAATTGCTTTTTGGATCCTTCTATTTTTTCCTGGAACAGTATGTGAAACAAGGAGAATGGAATTTTAGGAAAACGTCTCCCAAAGATCACAACCTTGTAGATGAAGAAATATGTACTGTCAAAAGATCATTAAGCCACTGTTTGCTGACAAAGCCAAATCCTGGGGAAAAAAATCTAAGATTACAAATTTTGCTACAGCCTGATTTCCTTTGCATTCAGCATTGACCTTGCATACAAAATGTGGTCTGCTGAAATATTTGAAACAATAAGATACGTGACATTTGCACTAGTACAGAGAAAAATAATATCATACATGCATAATGGACAACTTTAAGTAACTAATTGTGCTTTTCCTTCGTTGGCGTTACAGTTATTTAATAAATTTGTTTTATTTTAGTTGCAAAAGGGGAGGTGGAGACAACAGAGGAGTCATCTACAAACCAGGCATGTACAAGGAGAAAGAAGACATCTCCAAAATTTGATGCCCTGCTCTGTCACAAAAGCCCCTTTTCATTCATAGCACTGATTTATTTTGAATTAGTGAAACACATCACTTGTTCTTGGCTGATGATAACCCTCAAGAGAGTTCTAAAAACACATACCAGCCGAAAGTTTTCTGCAGCCCTTGTTGTCTTGTTTTCCAGAGAGATATGATCAGTGAATTCCCCTGAGCTGAATTCCTCGCCACATTCTTTTCATGTCTGCTGCTTACTGAGTCTGGGTGTTTGATTTTACAGTTAATCCTAAACTCCAGTTTTATGGTTTGTTTAGCACAGGTTTTCCCATAGGTATTCAAATCTGCAGACACTCATCAAGCTACAAGAACTCTTCCCTTCTAAAACAGGGCATTGGTTTTAGCAGCATGAATAGAAACAAGATAAAGGGCAAACTGTATTTGACACCAGTATTTGAACTGGGTTGTTCAGCAGATACAGTTTTGAAAAGTGCAGGATATGATGTCAGTGTATTCACCAGTGGAATTGTAATATCAGAGGAAAAGACAAGTGTAAATGCAATGAAAGCCACGTGGATTATTAATGGGGTTCAAGCCCAGGTACTCTGTGCTGAAAAAACACTACGAGGGGAACAGCTCACTTTCCAGCTATTACACAGCCCTACAAATCTGTTAAGGAAGTCAGCCCCTCACTGTCACAGGAATTAGAGAAGAAGACTGTCTTATTATTCTGCTCTTATTTATAGTGTATGAAAAGATAATGTAGTTGCTGCTGCTTTTAAGTAGACTTCTCATTTAACCACAAAATCCTGATAGATTTTACTGTATATATTACAGCTGCAATTACACAGTATACTTTTTTTCCAGTTTACTTCTCTTAGTAATCTAATTCTTAGAAAGAAATCTAAATTATCTTTTCAAACCTCATAAGCTAAATATTCGGAGTTTGATTATGCATTTTGGAAGTGAGAAGCATAAACCTGATTCCACTGCAGACAATGTGGAAAGCCATTGACTTCAGGAAGAATTCGGTGTATCCAGCCTACCCTGATGCATACAGAATTGCTCTCAAGTCTGACATCTACCGTACAGATCTGAAATGCTTGTACTTCAGTATGCACACAGGAAGTAACAGACACATGATTATACCTAAAATAACTTCAACTTCTGGTCTGAGTGCTGCTATACACTACTGGGGAAATTTCAATCTGAACTTTATCCTTAGATACCTTTTGTATTCCATTGCAGCACCACCACATCTGTGACTTCAAAGAAATAAACTCTTATCATACATGTTTTCTCCTTTCAAGATGGCAGATTCGGACTGTTTCAGCATAGAGTGTTTTAGATTCTTCCTCTTCCATCCCCAAGTAAACTGTGTGATGTCATAAGCAGGCTTTTCAGTGCAAGGAGAAATAACTTATTAATACTAACTGTACATGAAATATAGGAGCACAATTTTACAACTGAGTACACTGTATATGCCAGCATTTTTATCCCACATAAACAAGCACATAGAGGTAATCTTGTTGAAATGTTTGAAATTACTTAAAAAGCAGCATTTGTGTGCTGCGGAGAACATAACTTACTCTTTGAATAAAACTCTTTAAAGACAAAATTTTTTGCTAGGTCTTTGTCTATGCTTCTCTTGTTTCTTCTAGAACAGTAACATTTTATTGCATATTTTGACCTTTACCTCAGCTGATTAGAAACATCCATCAGTCACTGTCTTTGTACTGTCACTTTGCACTGCCAGTGATCCTTAAGCTGAAAGAATCTAATATGTTTTCTGGTCTCTGCAGCCACTGTCATTTTATAAATCTATTGAAGGATTGCATTTTTAAAAAATAGTTTCCAGCATATTTCTTTTGTCACACTTACACACATAATATGTCCAGGAAAAACAATCAGGCATGATCAGAAAGACAGATGTAGCTAACATGCTACCATAATAAACTAAACCAAGTTTAAAAATATCAATTCCCTTCTTTCTTAAATGGAATGACCCATTTCTGAGATTCCAATAGCAGAAATGAAGCCTAAATAACTTGAGACAGTGAAGTGGAAGAATAAGATGCCACAAGGGATGTAAAGCTCTCCTTCCATTCCCTGTGTGTGACAAGACCCTCACAGCATGACTGTGTAACTTCAGAATATTCACTTCCTGTCAGCAAATACCAATATCCTCACAGAGATGCTTTACTGACTGTTCCACTTCCTCATTCAGGCAAGAATTCCTCCTCTCAGGAAGAGCTATTAAAACTGCAGCTACCAGGTTTTCTTCTCCAGTTCAGAAAGGAGAGTTTAGTCCAGGACAGCCGATCGTAGTTTATATGAGTTAACAAAGTTTGAAGTCAACTTGGTGTCACCACAGGCCCCAGCCAGGCAATAACTAGCATTGACTACATGATTCTCAGAAGGCTGATCAATTATTAGATTATACAGGGTACAGCTTGGGAAGCAAGTTAGGGTGCAGGTGCACCACCCCTCAGCCCAGCCCTAACCTCAGCCTAACCAGCCCCCTAACAACAGCCTTTTCCCCCAACAGCAGCACAACACAGCAACCCTAAGAGCGAGAATAGAGCGGAACCCGCCCAGTGGGACAGGACAGCAACCCTCACACCAGGACAATGACAGAACTCTCAGAGGACAAGATCCACTGCAAAAAGGCAGGGAAGACACCTCAGGGTTAGAGAGAAACAGGTGGGGCTTGGAGGCTGAGCAGGTTTTTTTTTAGGACTTTTCCACAACTTCTAAGGATATATAGGGGATTCTTGAAGGCTTCTTAGGACATTTTTGGCTTAGCATTAGCCAAAGGCAGTGTTTACTGCCTAGGGTGAGGGTTACACCTAGGGTTACAGCTAGGGTTAGGGTTTTGAAACCACAAAGCCCAGAGCTCCAGGCACACTGCAGCTGCCAAAGGCATGCCTAGGGAAAAACAGAACTGCCAAAACATGGGTCCCTACCCACCTTTCTGCTTGATACCAGCCACAATCTCATGCACATTTTACTCCCTCACCTAGGGGGCACAAGAGTAGAGCACAAGACCCTCTATCCAGTAAGAGGAAATATAACCTTACTTATCCTTTTCTGCTACTGTGATTCCAGACAGCTTCTCTGGCTAGGGAGATTTACAGTACCTGGAGAATATCTCATGTGTGACATAGATAACAACATTGTGTCCCTGGCAGACCTCTGGGAACTGAACTGTCACTGGGAGGCTCAGAAACCACCAATGTATTGTGCATTGCTTGAATTCATTCTTCTCATGTGCCTTTTCCTTGGGTAAATGGGTGAGAATCTTTCCTCATGACTTCAGTCAGTTCCTAACATAGATTAAGACTTCTGGAGTTCTTCAAAGAGAGACACTGCAGAGATTTGATAGCTAATAAATGTGTATTTTTTTCTCTCTGGTTTGTACTACTACTTTTAAGCTGAATCATGAGCTACTAGAGGAAATGAGGACAAGAATCACACCATACATCCTATACATGGCTTACTGGTGTCACTGGGCTGTGCTCAGGGTGGCAGGGAAAGCTGTCATGCAGCAGTGCTGCACATGGTGGCTGGGAGTGATCTTATAGGGAGGAAAAGGAGCAAACAATCCATTGCCTGTGACCCTGTTTCCTCTGTCAGCCATACATCAATTATTGCCCAAGCCCCCCCCAAACCCCTCAGGATATCTCAAAATCCTTGCCCCACGCCATTTCCAACAAAGGCATCACACAAAGTGACTGTGAGATCAGCTTTCCTTTTATACGTTCTCCCTCTGTACCATGTTGGCAGCATCAAAGGATAGGCGAGTGGAAACTGTCCCTTAGGGAGACCCTTTACAAGAGAAAAGCATTTATTTGCCTTAGTCTGATTGTTCCTTTTAAGAGAAGATGGTGCCTCTGTGCCAGTGTATCTGCCAGACTCCGCTGTGACATGAGATTCACTGGAGGCCTTATGAGCACAGTGTGCTCTGGCTCCCTTCTGCTTGGAACACCCTGAACCTTCGTAGCAGATGAGGAAGACAGGGACTTAAAAATTCTTCTTCCCTAATGAACCTTATGAAAAAAAGCACAGAGCTGGTATGTGGGCTGGCTGCCTGGAAGGTAGCCCCGGGTTTGGGAAGTAAGATCATGTGGTTGTGTCAGTAGGGTTTGCTCACAGACAATGGCTCTGGCTTAGGAATCGCCCAATGCAGTGAAGCACCCGCTTCCCTTCTGGTAAGGAGGAAGAATAGCTGGGGGGAGGTTGATGGGCCAGAGGGGGAGCTAGACTGTTCTGAAATCTTTACTGGGCATTGGAAAATGCTCTGGGACTTTGAGGGCCTAAGTATATTAATCTATTTAAATACCTTTTGCCCAGCACCCTAAGCAGTGGCTGGGCAGTCTCCAAGTCTGTGAACACAAACCAAACCCAAAAATTAATGTTCATCTCATTCTCTTTTTTATTGGTTGTTTTTTTTTAGTTGAACTAATTAAAAGCAAGGCCTGAGTTAAAATCTTGGTTTTTTCAGGTTAGTTGTAGTTTAACATTAATACCTGGGTTTGATACTGCTTACAATAGCAGTGAAGCAATTGTATTTTATGGTAGCTATAAATCTCCTTATTTTCCAGAAGTTAATGTAATAATAATCATTTTAAGGCTCTCTTATTACCAGCTGTAAGTCTAATTTTCTAACAAGATGCTGTTAATTACATTACTCTGGCTTCAGCAGTTTTCTTTGTGTCAGAGCCCCTCAGAGGGGTAGTAGATTCTTAGCCAGAGTTCTTGTTTTGGTCCTGTAAAATGTAATTGTATTGTAACAGTAGCTTCTTCTTAATAATTTTTATCTGCTTTATTAATTATTGTCTAGGTTTTGCTACATCAATTACTTTTGCATTGCTGACAGTCTAACTGCATGTAGTTCAAATAGATCAGTATCCACAAACTGCCTCAACTGATTGTAATTGCATTACTCTCATTTCAATGAGTACAGTATTTACCATCTCTCTCTGGTAGAATTTTGATTGTATTAAAATTCTCAAAACATTGCATTACCTGAAAATTAATTTGGAAACCTATCCCCAAGACTCTGTTTCATACTCTGCTTCTGTGAAAAATAAATGGACAAGTTGGAATCTGCCTTCAGCCACAAGTTTTTGAGGCAAGTAATGCATAGTCTGTTAGCCATATCTTGCTTGTGACCTTGCAGCCTTCACAACTGCTCTTGGGCAGTCACTGTCTGGATGCATGGCCCAACAGGTCTAAAAGGGAAGTAAAATTAAGCAGTATGAAGAGCAGGGCTGTAGTGAGTTCTGTATAGGGACATGAAAATATGCCTTTTGGGGTCATACTGTCTGGCTGAACCTGTTACACAGTCTCATCTTCAGCTAGGTAGAGAGATACAGTATGTTAGCTCCCATTCTCAGAGACTCATTTTAAAGGCCAGTGTTCAAGCAAGAATTTTTTTCAGTTTCTGATCTTTATTAAAGACTCTGAGGAAAAGCAGATTAGAAATCCCAATTGCATTTGACACATACTGCACCGTTAATCCAGCATCCTAAGAAAAGGATCATTGTACCTGAGGATGCAGCCAGGGAACTGAAACTTTCAGAGAACATGTTACTTCGTCTTTGCTGTTGGAAGTTTTGTTTCATTCTGCAATAAGTTCAGGATCCTCTGGAAATTTGGGTTATTGATCCTCTTCTCTCTCCCTTAATCCTCATGGCCTTGAGTCTTGTTCTGGGGTGCAGACCAGTTGTGTTCTGACCTGTTTCGTCTTTGGGACCTGCTACCAGATGGGCCTCAATGAAATGTGTAATTTCACCTTCCTTTGGGATGAAGATAGATCCATGTTTTTGCAGTTTAGTAACGTCTGGGACTAGCAAATACTTAAGTAGGGAATTCATACCGCTGGCAAGCTGTGACGGTGAGAAGAAAACCTGAGTGGTGTGCAGAGCCAGCCGGCCGGCCCTCTGCAGAGCTGCCTTTCCCTGCTCTCAGGCGGCTGCTCTCGCCATCTGCCGGAGCCTCCTGCTGGGAAAGCGGTTGGAAAGCTTGGCTGCACGCACGGCAGAGTGCGGGACAAACGGGAACCTGCCTCCACCAGCAGGACTCGGTGTGTGTCATCGGACCGCATCGGGGTTCGCCATCCTGCGGCGCCTAAGGCGGAGGCCCCGCCCAGGCTCCGTCAGGCCCTGAGGTAACGGCGGCGCCTCGTGCCTCCTCTAACAGTCCGTCCCAAAATTACTGCTTTTTTCCCGTAACTGGCGCGCCTGGGCTCGGGGGCCGCGAAGCGCGTCCCCGCGGCTGTAGGTCCCCACACTTGACAAACTCATGATTGTCCGCTGTCTGTCCGGCCGTCCCCTCTCCCTGCTGGGGCCCCGCCTTCATAAAGTCCCGCGCGGCTTTCCACATTTCCCGCTCCGGCCGAACCTTTTGCAGAGCCCGCATAACTCTTCCCCACGATCTAAGGCTTCGCCCCGAGCCTGAGGACATCGCCTTCTCGGCTAGGGCCTTGGTACATCTGTCCCACACCTCCGGGCGGAGAATCTCCTCCGGCTGCCCAATTACCCCAATATGCAGGAGCCTCGACACTGCGAGGATACATTCTCCTGGCGGTGCGCCCCAGCCGCGGCGCCCGCCGTTCACCCGTCCAGGCATCCCCCGTCCCCGGGCAGTGTGTCCCGGGTTTCGGCACCACTTTGTTGCCTCCGCTTGAGGCGCGGCGTCCTGGATCGGGAACGGCACGGCGGCAACCCTCTTTGCCACTCGGTCTAATTACTTGCATACACCAATGTGGTCGACGGTAAATGGCGTTTATTAACGGCAGAGCAGAGTAATTTATAACAGGGGCTAACGGTTTAACGGTAGAAGGCGAGGGGTTCCGTCTGCCCGTGACATCGCGATGTCTTGTTGGTCCTCGATCTCCCACACAGGCGGGAACCAGCCAGCACGCCTGAAGTGTAAAGAATAATTAAAGGTCTGGTTTTGGATGCATTCATTGTGACCTTTCTGGTTGTTTTTAGGACACGCAACACTACTGAAGCCAGTTATGTTTAGAACAGTGTACGAATCTATATAATGCTGTCTTTTATGGCATGTGCTGCTGTGCAGAAAATAGGACTCTGAAGGTAGTTTAGTGAAAGCTAAATAAGATAATTACTAAGTGGATTAATTTAAAATGGTTTGCTAGTTATGGGAACTAAAGCATTGTTTCAAAAGTAGCAGGCCACAGAGTAATTTCAGTCATACAAGGTTATTATTCTGTGCATTTTAGATAAGAACTCAGTGGCTACTGATAGACTTTGAGAATTTCTATGGCTCTCTTGTCACGTCTTTGGAAACTCACCTGCTCATTAGAGTAACCTTTTTTCCTTACAAATGAAAACAAAATGGAAGGTTTATTTGCAAGACAGCTTCTTGTCTGGTATTCTGTCCTGCAAAGATTGCTTTGTGTTACCTAAGCTAAATGTCACAGAATAGTTTGTTTAAACATACTCCACCATGGGAGAAAAGTCAGCCTACACCAAAAATGCCTCACTTTGTCAAAATTTACATAGAATTCAAAATTTCTCTTACAGAAACACAAGTCGTGGTGCAGTGTTCCCTTGTTTGGAAACCAGCCTTGGCTCTTAAGTTACGTGGTTAGAAAAGATTAGATGGCCTACACCCAAAACTGAACACTGAGTACAAGTACTGCTTTTTCTGACATGGTTTGACCTTCTCCTAATTGCTGCCATCTGGGGAGTGGTATCAGCCTGCTCCCATCTGGTGTCATTGATTCTTCAAGTGCTAGTTTGGCTTGTGAATGGAAGAGGTACATCACCTTATTGCCTGTCGGCTAATACTGGAAAAGGGAAACGTAAATACCTGCTTGGTTCTCAGGCTTAAACAGCTACAGACTTAAAATTTGGGTCTTTTTACTCCAAGCTTTACTCAAAACTTTCAGGAACCCTTTACCATATCACTTTCATGATTATCTGTGACACAGCACTGTCACCTTTGGCAACCAGTAAGTCTCTAATAGGAATAAAGCCTGTAGTCCATAGCAGCGAGCAGGCTTACTCAAGAGAATTAGGAATTAGCCTTTGGTAATACCCTGAGTGGGCATTTGCACATCCTCTGCAGAGCTAAAAGAACCTCTACATGCTGTGGGCTATGGGGAACACTTTGACTTTAGACAGAACATTATCTGCTATGTGTAACTAACACACACTCCAAGGATGTGGTGCTTTCTTCAACTCTGACAAGGTAGGTGCTTCTCATTGTTCTGTGTTAAGGAAACAAGTAAGCAAAATGGGTGCAGATTGGGTACAGGTGAGAAAATAAATGTGGTTGTCTTTTCTACCACTGTTCTAGTGGCCATTTTCTTGGGTCAAAGATCTTTTGCAAAGCAGAAAGATCTAAATAAGGCTCATTCTGCCTTCAGGGAGATGAGAGCTGCCTGTGTTTTTCTGCCAAGAGGTGGTTATCTCTTCTGGTGTGTCTTCTGATACTCCTTCATCCTAAGCAGTTGAAATTGGAGTGTTTTTTATAATATAATAATATTTTTATATATCAATACATTATCTGTCTTGTCTTTAATAGAAGAGAGGAATTCTTTTTTTTCAAAATGAGTAATGAGAGTAAGTTTTTAGCTTTTTGTCTGATGGATACTTGGGAGAAATTACAAAGGTACATATGTTTTGTTATATACTTGTTAAATGCTTTATTGAAGTTCAGGGTTTTAGTACTCATTATACTCATAGGACAAAACATGCTGATACACATAACAGTAGAATAAATAGATGATGAATGAACAAAGCTTGATGCTGTAAGCATGATGCAAGGCAAAGATCCCAAATTAACTGATTTTGTTTAACTGGTGTTATTTTTGTTTCACTGTCATGTTTTTCTGTTCAGTGCTCCTTGATCTGAAGCAAAGGGATAGAGCTCTGAACATTTGCAGTTCATCTTATTTACCATCCACACTGCAATGCCTTGTGGCCACAGTTTGAGATGAACACATAACAGAAAATCAAATTAGATCAGTAGAGTAGCTTTTTTCATATCTGTATTGATTGTGTGGCTGCTGAAATGGAGCTTGGCATGGACTTAGTCATCAGTTGGGCCTTGAGTGACTGAGGTGAAAATTGCCTATCCCTGACTGTTCTGGGAGTTTTGCAGGGACTCGGTGCACAGGAGCTGGGAAGTACTGGTGAATATGGATGTAGCAGCTCCAAGGAGAACACAATGGCAGAAATAAAAGCTCAGTCTTAAGGTCATCTGCTTTTGTTTGTGAGGACTCACTCTTTTGCTGGGTGTTCATACAACCATGTGTGTCATAAATACAAACTAGAGCTCAGACATTCTCTTTGCAGCCCCAGCTGCCAGTTTCAGGGGTGTCAATGGGAAATTCTTCAAAGTACCTTTCTACTTGAAATTTCTTATTAATTTTGCTGCAGAAATCTTGCTTGCTGTACAGTTTTCTGTTAGTAATACCAAGCTGAATGATACCAACATGTGCCTTCACCCTTTCATCGGACCACACAAGTTTAGAAATTAAAAGTTCAAAAGTTGTGGGCAATCATAGTTCTTCCAAGAATCCATCTTGCAAAGACAAAGTGGATGAAATATGGGTTAAGCTAAGCAAGAGTAATGCATTATCAAGGAAGGTGTCTGCAAATGGAGTCCATGGGGGATATAGTTATCAGGACTAATTACATTATTTATATATATATTTTTTACGTGTTCAAAGCCACAAATGCTTTTTTTCAGTCTTGCCTCCATTGAAGCCAGTTGTCAGACTTGCTTGAAACTACTTGACATCACAGCTAATTTAAAACCTGTTGCATCAAGCTGAGCCCAAGATTTCATCTGAAAAATACCAGTGGTTCAAGCTGCTTTATTGCCATGTTTCTTCCTTGTTCAATTTGGAAATTTTTTCATTCACAGTTACAACTAGATGTGTCCTGATAAAATAGGTTTTCAGTGTTCATTCTGATTCAGATGTGTGTATGCTGAGATGTAGTTGGCTGCAGTGAAACAATATAACAACAATTTTCTGATTTAACAGTAGGCCCAAACTTACAGATCCTGTAAAAGCCTAGTTCATATCAACTTCATTAAAGGTGGAATTCAGCCTACTGCTGAGGGCTGGCATAAAGCCAATCTATGATTAACTCTCCTTAAGTCCTAAAATATGCACTGCTTTTGTTTCTGGACTATGGTAAATTTTATGTGAAAGGGGCTTCCTGTGAGGAAGAAAATGCCTCCAGCTCTGCCTCAGTCCTGGGTCCAGATGGACAAATGCCGTTACTCTGACTGGTTGGACAAGTCGAGGTTCAGCGGGCAGGAAACCCCAGCCCCGACCCTTTGTGGTGCGGTGAGCTGTGATCGCAGTGCTGGGGGGCTGAGCAGTCACCAGCTGCTCTGCTCCTGGGCAGGGAGGCACGGTGGTTATGCTGCTCCTTCTCAGAGCTGTCACAGTGCAGAGCTTCCTGCTGTTTGCAGTTAGAATGGAATATTGCTCTGCTAGCCAAAGGGAGGCCATCCCCTGTGATGTGCAGGGCGTCTCTTCTGGAAGCTCTCTGCACTGCTTTGCTCAGACCAGAAGTTGACTGTCAAAATGTGAAGTGGTAGAGACTAAGAGTTTCATAAGTCAAACAATATAGTTTAAAAACCTGTTTAAAGAGTTTTTCCTTTCTGAAGGCACCTTAAAGTCAATGTTGCAGCAATAATTGTGCTAAACGTGCATGTAGCTGCAGTCTAGATTGTCTGTTCCAGCTAATAAACATTTTACACTCCTGAGTTTTTCCCAGCTTAGTGAGTAAACATATAGTCTTAGCTGACTGCAGAAAGATTAGTTTACTTCAGTGGGCTTAATCTATGACATAGACTAATCTTGGTGTGATCCTATTACTGCAAGGTCAGCTGGGATTGTAGTGTTTGATTGTCTTGCTTTGCTCATTTGATTCCAGCGTTTGTGGTTTGGAGCAGTTTTGTCTTTGTTGGTATCTCTGAGACCTGTAGTCAGGAGAGAGCTGACTCATGTGGTCCCAACTTTGAACAGGTTAGGAGATGGTGAAGGAGGGAAAAGGGACAGGTCCTTTTCTCATGGTGTATCCCCTCAGCAGCATTGCCTCTTGAAATTTAAGTCGCAGCAAAGGAAATCCACCATCATTTGTCAGATCTCTGAAGATCTGTGTGGCAGGGGTTGGTCATCTGGAAGGTACTGCTGTGAAAAATGTTCCTAGCAGAAATGGAGAGCCTGCCACTGATGGAGCTGGTAAAGGTGGGAATTCTAAAATTGCCCCTGGACCAACATCTGGTCTGTCACAGGAAACTCCCCTTTGCCTCTCAGCTTGACAGGCTCGTGGCTCTCAGGTCTGGGTGTTGCTGGTAGAGGATTGATCTGTAGATGCCCAGAAGCTGTTTGTTTCGAGTAATTAACTTAGCACATCTCACCACTGAGCATGAACTGCAGCTGATGTAATGATCAACAGATAAGAGGGATGAGGTGCTCCTGACAGCCTGTGAGTGAGAGTACATGGTGGTGTCTTTCTCTGGCATAAGCACTACAGCAGCTCCTCTTGTCAATCCCAAGGAAATCAGTGAAAACTTTAAGGGGTTTCCCCCCTTCTTCTACAGAGATTTGGGACAAAAAGCACAGTTGCTTTTTTATCTAATGCCTCACAGGCAAATGGGAGCAATGGATTTTTCTCCTAATTGGTGTTATCAAATCTCCTCCAATTTAATTAGGTTTCACTGCTTTAATGCACCTTTCTTAACAAATATCAGTCAACAGAAGGTAAAACACTACAGTCAGAAAGCATCCAGCATAATGGCAAAAGTCACTGGAATGTCACAGGACTCGGTGAGTTATGCAAAGACAATAAACAGGGACCAGCAACACACTGTCAGACAAGGTCACCTAGAACCTGCTTATTCACTGCTTGCTGAGGTGTGCTAGAGTTGTTTCCAGACTGCATCATGGGTGAATTTAACTGAAATAAAGAAACCTCTAAGTGGTAGAGTTATAATGCAGAGAAGGGGGATCATAGTATTACATTTGTATTTCTCCTCCCTTTTCTTTCTTCTGGTGATGAACTCTGAAATGAGATGTTAGGGTTTTGTAGACATCCCTTTTAAATTAGCATCCTTCAGAGTTCAGCTGAGAACTCTCCTCTCCCTCTCCCTCTCTTCTCCTCCAAAAAGTTTCATAAGTGTTGGGAAAGTACTTAAAACATCTTGCAAGACTTTGAACCCATTACCATAAAGAACTGTGGGCTTGTCAGTACAGCTGAGAATGTTCTTTAAAAATGTAGGGATTTTTTGCTCAAGCTCTTTGTAAACCACAATCATACTTGTATCTGTCAAAGAACACCAACTGATTTTACAAATATACTGGAATTCTGTGTCTTTGCATACGTTTATATGATTGCTTCTTTTATTCAGGTAGAGAAACCAATGTGGGGTGACTTGAATGTGGTCCCATAGACAGGAAGAGAATATCTGATTCTCAGTCCCTTACTTTACACTGAAACTTGTTCTATATCTTGTCTTTACAGTTGTCTTGCAGCTAATTTATCCCTTACACTGTCTTCTTGTTCTTCTGGCACCAAAATGTATTCATATCCACATTTCAAGGTCTTCTCTAGGTTTCAGTTACCATTACTGCTAACTGGTCCAAATTTATTTTATGTATTTTATTTACTTTTTTTATTTGAAAAACATTTTTTACAGTCAGAACCAGCATCATGGTGTACAGTACCAGTACATGAGGGTTTAGGAAAGGTCGCTGGGCGATTAAATTCCTTTTCATACAGAGAGATTTTTATACATCTTCTGGACAATTAATTGCGTGTAAATATGAACATATTGACGTTTTCCACATGCCAATGTGACAAATATTAGCCATGGTTGTATTTCTGGAGGGAGGATGGAGAATAGTCCATGAGAAATCGTGTGCATTCCCAAGGAAGCCGGCGCTGCAGAGCGCACCAGGTGGCGCTGGTGGCAGCCCAAAGGCGGCGAGCGGGACGGGCCGGGTGTGAGGGGAGCGGGACGGGCCGGGTTTGAGGGGAGAGGGAGTGGCCGGGTTTGAGGGGAGAGGGAGTGGCCGGGTTTGAGGGGAGCGGGACGGGCCGGGGTTGGGGGGAGAGGGAGGGGCCG
>NW_005054313.1:8333463-8334183 GCF_000277835.1 Geospiza fortis | reverse complement strand
GGGACGGGCCGGGTTTTGGGGGAGAGGGACGGGCCGGGTTCTGGGAGAGAGGGACGGGCCGGGTTTGAGGGGAGAGGGACGGGCCGGGTTTGGGGGAAGAGGGATGGGCCGGGTTCTGGGAGCGGGACCGGCCGGGTTTTAGGGATGGGAGCTCTTCCCCCCAGGGATCCCATCCGGTGTGGAGCATTTCCCATGGATCCCACACGGTGGATGCAGGACTGGGCATTCTGTGCTTGGAGCTTTGCAGCCGAACCCAGCGCTATGAATTAGAGAATTGAAACATTACCAAAGCATCTCAGGGAAGTCTGTCCTTACCAGTTTTCAGAATTGATTCAGTTATTTCATAGTAAGAACCAATTGCTTCTTCTGCCTCGGAAACGATGAAGCACAGTAGGAAGCCTTGTTCCATCATTTATTATGTTTAATATTAGCAGAGTTTTCAGCACATTGCTCTTCAGACATTCCTTGGTTACCCAAGCAGGGAGCAAGTTTTTTGTCACTAGTTGCAGATACCGGCTTGTGGTGGGAAGCAGAAATAAGCAGCTTGCAGAACTACAACCTCATTCTTTCAGTTCTCAGATCAGTGGAGTTTTGTGGGTTGGTATCCAGTGGGGCAGTTCAAGGTTTTAAATTACTCATTTTTCTTATGCTCTAGCTTTTCAGTTCTCTCTTTTCTTCACTACCCTTTCAAGTCCTCTGTTATTAACTAAGAAACACTCT
>NW_005054313.1:8308605-8333445 GCF_000277835.1 Geospiza fortis | reverse complement strand
CTCATAGGTATTGGAATGTTCTGGATTTACTTAATTAGCCTTGTTTGAGATGTGGTAATGCATTGACACAAGTGGTGTATTGAATACTGAAACAGTGATTTTACTCAAATCAAATGAAATTAAAACAAAACCTTGTATAATTCTTCTGAGATCCTGTCCTCATTGAAATCTATGTCAAAGCCCCATTTACTTTTAGTATTGTGAGGCTGAAGCTGATTTCTGCCTCTGTTTATACAGTATACATTAAAGTCACCCAGACTGAATCCCATCTTCAGTGGGGGGCCACCATCACTGACAGTGGTTCTACCTCTGAAATCAGTCTGGTTTGCGTTTTGGGTTTAGGTTTAGACCCTTCTCACACCCAGGAGGCCCCCAGCATCTTTCCAGTCTGTCCAGCCCAACAAACTCTTGGTGCTCCCCTCTAGCTGCATTCCGTTTTTATTACAGAGCAAAAGTAACTGTACGGATGTACAGACAGTTTCAGACTCTTTTAGACATAGGAAAAAAACATTCCAAACCATATATAATAGGAAATATTTAAAGGGATTTTATTTATGACATCTAATTGTTTGAATAGGAGCAGAGTGCTTGGAAAAAAATGAAAATATTTTTTTCAAAATGAAGAAAAGTCTTGACCTGATTATTCAGACAGACTGATGATAATGGTCCTGCGGGGTGAATAGTCTGTCAGTACTTTTTATCATTTGTCAGTCTAGGCTAGCAGGTGTTTTACTTTAGGACAAAGAAGTGCCTTGTCGTATAGACAAGTCTGAGACCAGTGAGAAGTCATTTCTCAGGGCTGATGATGCACAGAAAATAGAAAAAGATTCAGCAAAGCTGGTTTGTAAAATAATCACATGAAGTGCCGTGTAATCCTTTCTGTTGTCTAATTTATTTTATTACTACAACTATGGGGACTGGAAAGAGTTATGGTTTTCTATCTGTCTAAAAGGAAAGTCACTTCTGAGTGTGCTGAGACTGAACACCATTGTAATTTATTTGTTGTCATTATTCTTAAAGTAGAACTGAAATCATAGAATGTTTTTAGAGGCTTAGCTTTGTATCCAGAGTACAATTTGCTTGTTCTGTTTCAGTGTACCTAAACCAGTTATGAAATTCAATCTCCATACAATCTTTTCTTACTATTATATTCATAGTCCGGTTTTTTAGAATTCAGGTTTTGCCTCCCCCATATTTCAAAGAACCACAAGTCAACAAATCAATTTTCTTTTCTTAGCTTGGAAGACCTATCCATTTGCAGAGTCCTAGGATGAGAGAAGGGCCTGATTTCTCAGATTGTCCCAAGTGATTCTAAATGTGCTACCAGCTCTTTTAGCTTGGTTGGAAGGAATCCAGTGTCCTGGTTCCAGCTCTGCCTCTCTGAGAGCAGCAGGAAGCTGTCACTAGCTCTCTGATTCCAGTAGGAGGAAATTTGCATGCAAAGTAAATTATTGTACATGGGGACATGGCATATAATACCACTGAGACCTGAGTTTTCAGAAATACCATTAACCATGGGCTAGATCCCCATAAATACCAATATTGATATACCAAGTCTTCTCTTCTGGATAAGAGTCTTTATCTGCTTCAGTTTTTGAAAAGTCACATTGGACAACAGGAACCTGAATTGAAGAGAAGTGGCAGCTTCCATTTGCTATTATAGGAGCTGTTGCTTTTTTGGCATTTTTCAGAATTAGGTCAGGAACTGTCTGAGCTTAAGCAATCAAAATTACTGAGTGTCTTATCAATATTGGAGCCTGTAACCAATTATACTGTTCCTTATTTGTAGAATTATGCTGAAATTCTGTTACTAGTGTGGGTAATATTTATAGGAAGAAAAAGAGAGAGCACAAGCAGAAAATTATATTGATGTGTGAAGTATGGGTCTGTTATCCTTTCTCAGGAAGTTGTTATTTAACATCTCCTTGATATGTGGTGCATACCCCTGCTCCCAGTACATGAGCAATTAATGGATGAGGAATTGTGCAGCCCAGACAAGCTGGGAGCTCTGATTGGTTTTCTCCTGGAAATCAACCCTGCCATCAGACTGTGGGTGAGGGGGAGCAAACCAGAACCCAGCCAAAAGGAAAGAAGGTGTTCATCACATCTGGAGGTCCATGCTTTGTCCATCAAACAGATCTTAGCCACTCCCTTATTTGTCAGAGAGGAGAGTGCTTCCTTGCTTCCCAAGGGTGCTGAAGTTCAGGGTTTTAATGTTCAAGTCACTTGAATGTTAAGATGGACAGTGCTGCAGAAATAGCTACCAAGTTCTAGTGTAATTTAAGTGTGATACACTGCCTGTTATGGGCAGGGACAGATGAATGCACATAACATTTTGTACTGTCCTTGGTCATCATTTTTTTATTGCTATTTTTTTTCATCCCAGGCAGTTTCAAACCAGGGAAAGAAGCCAAGTGACTCAGTTTTATTAATCTGAGATGACGTCCCTGGTAATGGTAGCCAGAGCTTCTTGTGATACTGATTGAAAACATGGGAATGTCAAAAGTGCAGTGCTGGATAAATTTTCCTGTAAAAAAATTTTCCTGAGGTCTTAATTTCCATTTCTAATGTAACACCAGCTGACTGAGATGGAAGCTGATTGTGCTTTAAATTGCTGTGTGCTGCCTGTACAAGCCTTTAATGTACTCAGGAAGAGGAAAGGAGCCACAGAGCTCCAAGAGAAGAGCTCACTGTGGTGTTCTGTGGTCAAATGAAGCCCATCCAAGCACAGTTGCTCAAATGTTAGTACCAGTGATCATGTAACCACATGGAAAATGGTTAAACAGCTGGCATCTAGCCCTGTCAGCTGTCTCAGCCTGCTGTTCAATGGGCTTCTGCCTGCTGTAAAACTGATCTTCTCCTGTCTCTGAGGATGCTGTAATAAAGCAGGATCTAAGGAACACGCTCTGTCACAAATTCAGACTAAAGTTCTCTGCTTCAATTCAGCACATTCTAAACTGATGAGATGAACAAGTTTTTTTGGTTTTAATTTTCAGTTTGAATATGTCTTTGTATGTAAAATGTGAGAAAGAATGGGCCAATATAGAGTAACATCTTTGGTGCCCTGGAAAATGGGCTGGAGTGCACCTGTAGGAAATTTGCAACGGTACCAAGGGGAACACAGATGGAGGCTGTTTCTCCAACAAGATGGAGGAGTCGACCAACACAAACTTAATAAAAGTTTACTGAGGCAAATGCAAAGCTGTAGCCACATTTGTCTTCACAGAGAAAAGCAAGGCATGACTTCCCAGGAATATTTCTGAGATTCACATTCTCTGAACCTCAGAGAAAGAAAAGACAATTCTTGTCTCATTTACTGCCCCTGTGTTGTTCACAAGTGGAATGCATCGTGGAAGATTGTTTACCTGAAGGGAATTGACAATTGGATTCTGGTGTGAGTGTTTTGATTCACTGACCCATTGGATCCAGGTGTGTGTGTGTGTGTGTTGGGACTGTTGGTTGGCAGTCACGCGAGGCCGGGCACTGGAGTGCTTGGCAGATTCAGTTTAGATGTAATGTAGTATAATGGAATAGAGTATAGAATAATATAGTAAAGTAATTAATTAGCCTTCTGATAAGATGGAGGCCTCCTCATCATTCCTCTCCTTTGTCGGAGACAAAAATATCTGTCTTAGCAGGACCTGGAATCCCAGTGAACAGCAAATTGAAGGAGAGTCAGCAGAGTGCCCTTGCAGTACTGAAGGCTGTGTTAGTGAGAGGGAAGTGTTTGTCCCCTCTGATTGGCACTTATGAGTTTGCATCTGGAGTGCTGTCTTTGTTTTGGGAGCCCCTTACCACAGGATTTGCAAATATCTTTGTAGGAGCCCTTGGCATGGGGTTTGTTGTTGATTAGTGCAGATTATTTCTCATATGTGAGAGTGCTCACATGGGCACCAATTTACAGGCCCACTGGCACAAACGGAGGTTGTTTATCTTTTCTGTCCACATCTCATGAACTGTTTTAATTTTTCTTTAAACTTCCTATTTTCCTTGCAAGAGAAAGAGAGGGGGCAGACAGTTGCTAAATAAGAAAGGCTCTGGAATGGAGAAACAGACTGCTCAAGTAAAAGTACCACAAAGTGGCCTGCATACTTCTTCTGCTTTTAGGTGTAGAATTGACTACGTGGAACTTCTTCCCTCTATCTGTCACCTGCCAGTGACTTGCTGAATTTTTGTGTAAACTGTTACATATTTAATCCAAATATGCTCTTGCCTAGGTTGCTGCAGCAGTGCTTTGAGGATATGTAGTTTACAGAAGAAGCCAACTCTTCACCCAGCAGTCCCCAGTGACCTCCAAAGGGCTCATTCTCATGGTAGGTAACCAGCACCAGCAATATTCTGTCTGTGCTTTTCTTCAGGGAGGCAAAATAAGAGTCAAGAATTGCTAAGTGTGTAATGGACCCTAGGCTGGTTTTTCAGTTAAACACGACTCTTGAAATTTTTATATTGTATCAATGTTAAAGGAAACCAAACCAGTGTGCTTTTTAAAAGAAAAAATTCTTTTAAGACATCCCATTTTTAAAAAGTGCTTCCAGGTTGTTTTTTAATAATCCTATAATCCTATCCCATTGCCTGTGAAAGAAACTTGTGTTTAGTTTACTACTCATATTAAATGCAAAGTGAAGGAAGGCCTAATTCTATATGTCTTGTACATGTAGGTCTTTACAGAGGTCTAAGCCTATCTTACCTCTTCCTGTCAGTGTAAATAAAGTTCATTGGATTATGGACTGCTGCTTTCCATATTTAGTTTGACTACTAGGGTGAGTGGAAACATTTTAGCTGACATGATGGACTACAGATCAAAGCTTTAAATCTATTGCTTTTTCTTTTAAACTAACATCAAAAAATTTGTTGTCATAGAATACAGCTCTATGAACAGCAAGAGCAATGTTGGGGTTTTTTTTCCTATGGGCTGAAACAACTACAGTTGTCTCTAATCAAGCTTTTAAGTTTTAAAAACACATTGTGGTAGGGCCTTTGGGATATGGATCTGCTCATGGCTGCAGATGTTAAATTCCCATGGTGTGGTATCAGTAAGATGTACAACTGCTTCTGTCTTCTGTGCCCTTTGAAATGAGTGCATCCTGCTTTTCCCAGAACACAGGCTGTCAAGGACTTTGATGGACTCTTGCAAATAGAATGTTGCCTGCACTCTGCTTTCTCCTTTATTGGGGTGTATGCTCTTATTTTTTTTCATACTCTGAGGTTGACCAATTTGTTTTCATTACAAAAACATGGAGGATGATGATCAGGTGCGTCATTTCATGTCATGAATTGTTCCATTTCAGAACCAGTTTACGGGTCTTTCACTTCCATACAATGCCAAATATTCATTTGTTGTCCAACAGTATCCTGTGGTCAGAGATTACTGTGCTTTCCTCCCTCTGTGCTGATTTAGCCCACGTCCTTACACAGATCTGATCCAGGCCACACAAACCGTTGAATCAGCTCAACTGATGAAGCAGAAAACTCCAACATGAGACAGGAACCTTCATAATAACATTTGTTTAAAAGGTTTCCTAATGTGAGACTGCACTCTAAAACCACAAGCTCTTTTGGAAAATCTATTCAGCCTGTGCTTCTCAGTCAGAGAGCTGTTGAAAGTGCCAGCATGGTGTGTGTCTCTGTTTCCCAATCTAGTGGAAATGGCCCATGAAGCATTATATAAACACAGTGGGGGCAAGAACATCAGCTTAGTTGCCTGATTTTTCAGCTGGGGTTAGTAGTCAGCAGCTTCTGTTGCACTGATTGCTTTCATCTGGCTCTTGAATGCAAACATCCCTTTGGTATTGATGACTTGTGAAAATCCAGAATGGTCCTTAAAGTGCACCAAGAGCAGTTACAGGGAGCTCAGACATCTTAGAATCACACATCCAAAGGGACTGAGTCAATTGAGTCAATTCCTTACTTGCATTCTGCACTGTGTTTTGAAGAATAGATTTGTTTTCTAAATTTCTGCCTTTTGACGAGTATGTCCCTGTTTTTGTTCTTTGCTGACCATAACAACAAATTCCATGCATCTCTGTGTATCAGTCTCTTCCACATTGTTTTGTTTTAGCTTTCCAGCACAGTTTTTTGTGCCTCCTCTAACCAGCTGCACGCAGGCACCTGTGCCAACTGTACTGAGGCACAAAGGGATGAACCTAAAAAAATAGAATAAAGAGAAAAGTATGACTCTCTAACTGAATCCTGTAAGTTAGTGGATCTGACTTGACCTCACACTTACAAATCTGCCATCCCTGTATATTCTTCTGAAATGGATCTCTGTTTTCTCAGCATTCTCATCCATTTTCTTTTTCTCAACCAGACTCTGTAACACATTCCTTGCTGATGTCTTCTGGAGCCAACTAGATATTTCCTAGTCAATAATTACTTAGTTGTTCTTTTAAAGCACCTTGCGTCATCCTCATTTCTTGTTTGCCCTCTCCTAACTACCTCCTTTTGTTCTCATTCTGCACATTTTAGGCAGAATAGTACAGAACAGATGCATTGAGATATTAGTGAAAATTCATGAGGGTTATACACACCACACCTTATCTACCCTCATTCTCTAATTAGTTAGAATCTGACTGGTGATCTTATGGGTTGTTTGCTTTTAAAACCTTGTCACTCTCATCCTGGGGCCTGGTGTAGGCATCAACAGTTATCCTTTAGGGCTCCACCAGGCCTCTAACCCATGGTCTGCTGAGGACCATCTGCTCTTTTCATGTGCCTTTCTACTGATACTAAAACAATTTCCATCTGACTGCCCTGTGCTTTGCACAAATAAAAACCTTTCGGGCTGCTGCTTCTAAAGTAGATTTACCTTCAATCACCATTTATTAAATCTCTGTCCATTAAAAACCATAGCTTGCAGAAGCTGTGTGCATTAAGCCTGATTATAGAGTCAGTAGAGAAGAGGGAGGGGGCCAGCAGTTGCTATCAGTGGATTGCCTTGTTTTTCTGCTTGGCTGGCTGCTGGTAGCACTTGTGACAGGGTCCATATCGGAACAGAAGTCTCATTATTTGGCTTTGATTTCGTTCGATGCATTTGTCTTACTTTTTATTTAAGCTGTACTTTAATGATTGTTGACTTCAGGAGAAAACCTGCTCAGACTACGTGGCTGAAATCAGGGTTTTCTTTGATGCTGGGGTGCTAGTTCCATTATGGAGGGGATTAAGAAAGGAAAGTTCACAGGTTCCTTACGGAGGATGAGTGGCTCCTTCAAACGCACTTCATTTAAAGGCTCAGCATCTGGATCACAGAGGGTAAGTCTGCAATTACCCAAATAGTACAGCCAGAGGGAAACAGCTGGAGGCACTGTTTGGCCCTCTTACTTCTAGCAGCTGGTACTGTTATAAATGAGAACTATTCCCTTTGTGCTTGTTTAAGTCTCAGAGGTATCAGTAGTGTTCATTGCACTGGTTCTAGCAATTAATCTTATTCCTGTAACAGGAGTTCTTTCACAAGCTCCTGTCTTTGGTTCTTTGGGTTAAATGTCACTTTGGGTTAAATGTACAGGGCTAGCCTGTAATTATTCCTGTCCATATCAAAATAATTTTGATGACTGTTGATACTCGGTGTTCATCACCAATTTAGATGCAGTAAATGCAAAGACTGGTAGGATGTATACAAGATTTTGATGTGATTCACTGAACTACAGATGACAGAGTCTATGAGAAAAGAGACTGTGCTTGGAGTATTTGCTGTGTAGGTTATAAATGAAAAGGCGAGGTAGGAGAAAGAAGACATGAGTGCCTGCTTTGTAATGCATGAGCTCACTGTTGTTATCATAAGCTTGCAGGTAGTAAATGAATAGTAATAATTCATTTCTTAACTGTTTTCAAGCTATTAAGAGAATTTACGTGCATGTTTTGTTCACAGATTGATAGTCTGTACTTGTTGTAAAAAGAATCTAACTTCAGCTCAGGATTACTTACATTCCAGCTCAACTGGCCTTTTTCAAACTGATTCCACTCAAATAATGGGCAATAGTTTTTGTCTACTCTTTGAACCCCTGCAGCCCTCTTACCTCTAATTTCTGCTGATTGCCATCACAGTGTTAGAGTCAGATTCTAACTAAAGGGGTGAAAGGAAGTTTGAAGGAATATAAACTGAGAGAAAAATGCCACACAGACAACTAAGTATGTATTAAAATGTTTCCTTCTCTAAGAAGATTGTTCTGTACTATGTGCAATATTGGTCATGGTCATCTGTGATTGCAAGAGAGGATATGTCTGTGGTTGGGGACTTCTTCAGCAGAGACTGATGGTCGTGGGCCATTACCAGGGGAATTCCAAGCACTGTCTCAGAATAAAGTAATTTACAGATTTACAGCGATGGTTTTCATGTACTGATTGTGGACCCTAGCCCTTCCCTGCTAGAGATTGTCAGGCTGCATATGATACCTATATTACAGGCCCAATTACAGAAAATGAGTGCTAGATGGGAAAATTCAGCTGTAATTTCCTTGGCATCAGGGCCAAGCCCAAACATTTGGAATCAAAACAGAAGATGTTTGCAGTGGGTTCATTTTTTCCTCCTTTGATGGATGTAAGGCAAAGTGGCAAAATGAAATGTCAGCAACACTTAGCAAGTGTTACTTTAGGTAACTTTGCCCATTGCTTGCACAGTTTCATTCTGGTGCCTCATGACAAACCGGGCTGTCCTTCAAGAATCTTGAGTTTCATGAATAAGTGTGCATTGCTTGCTTTGTAGCCCAGATGACTCCCAGCTTCATAGGCTGGTAATATTAACTTTATTTATTGACTAATACTAAGAAATAATGATAAAGGAAGTTAAAAAGTCCCTTTTAAAATGTCCCTAAGCCTGCTTTGATACTGCAAAGCATATGGCATTTTACTTCTTGGAAGGAATAAAGTCGGAGTAAAATACCCAGGCAAAAATTGCTTCATTTTGTCCCACTATTCCCATGGGAAAGACTAGTCAAGTGAAGGTAGAAGGAACACAGTTCAGATTTTAATTTTCTTGACTTCTTATTATAAGAAAATGTTGTCTTTCAAAAGCTGAAAATTCCTCTTGTGGCTTGCTTATTTTAATCTTCCTAATGCTTTTGGTGCTTATTTGCTTTAATGTTCATTTCAGAAACAGAAACTTTACCTTTTGTGAAAAAAGTTATTAGAGTTGAGTAAAAAAATAGATTTTTATGCTTATTTAATAGGCTGTGGGTGTTATTTCTACCAGCAATGATGTGGGCTGGCTCCCTCATGTCAGTAGCACGTTGTTGTCATGCAGGCAGGTGAAGTGCTCATCTCTGGGAGTCAGGACATCTCCAGGCAGGAAACTGGGCATTGTTGTGCTTGAGAGTGTTTTGTATTGAACATTCATTTTTGCTAATGATACAGCTGAAAAGGGGAATTGAAACTGGCCTTGAACGTGTGTGCCTTGTAGGGGTGTAGTGCTTTGGGATATGTCTGGAAAACCTGTGCAGGAAATGGTTAATGCCATGTGATTGAGGTTCATAATGAAAATTTCACCTGCTACTCTAATCTTTTTTCCCTTTTGCCACTCTCACTCTTGCTTTTTTTCTGAGGAATGTGTAACAGTGTGTGGTCCTTGCCCATGATTTTAACTTCCAGCTTTTACTGCAGTAATTCTGGAAACCAAGACTTCTAAAAATGTATCCTGCTTAGCTCTTTACTCTACCTAGCTTTCCTGTGCAGTCCCCTAATTTTGACAACAGTGCTGTACAGGAAGATAGAATTTTATCTCCTGGGCACTTTTACAAAACCAGCTGCTGCTACTTGCTGTGCAATTAAAGTTATAATTCTCTACCTCAACAGAGAATGCCCTAAATGACATGTGAAACCCATGATATTTAAGAAGGGAGTGTCCTTGTGTGTCTGTGTTTTGATTTTTGTCTTGTAAACATCTCAGTTTATTAGCAAAAGAAGCAGCTTATCTGGGTGCACATCACTGCTCTGTCTTTCCCACTAATGGGAATTACTTCAAATTACTTTTCTAGTACTAAACAATGCTTTCATCTCTGCTTGCTATCTCCATTGACTTGATCTAAATGTCTTTAAGATATGTCTACTATGATTCATTTTCTGTTCCTCTGAAGAGAAAACCATTTTATTGAAACAGCTTTACTCTGCATTTATTTCTCTTTGCCTATAATTCTTCTATGCTTGTAAATTCTCTGTGATTATCTGTATAAGGGTACAAGCCTTCAGTACAAGCCTTCTAGATGCTCAGATTTAAGCTTTTATAGAGCCACTAATGTATTTTATCACTGTCTCCTTCCTGGCTATTAAATGTAGTACAAGAAATTACAGTAATGCCTAACAAAAAATTTAAAGAATATTTTATCTAAATGCAATGGAAAACTTTAAAAATCTCAACAGCACCGCTATAGAAATTATAATGGATCTTGGTAATATGTTTAAGGAAGTGCAGCATTACCCAGTGGTTTTTTGGAAAAACTTCCATGGATTACAAAGGAGAAGTTATTATTAGACCTTCAGACTAAGGCAAATAACTTATTTATTAGATCTTCAGACTAAGGCTTGTGCTATGTTTTTGTAAATGACCAGACAAACCAGTGATGAATACATTCACTTAGATCAGAGAGAATGTAGCTTCTTGGCAGAAAACCAATTTTGTCTCCTCTTTAAGTCACTGTTTTGATCTGTCTTACCATTTGCTAATGAAGCTTGAAAATTGGTGTGAAATCCCTTGAAGTGAGTTGCAGTTGTTAATATTGAATGGTATGTTTCGTGTGCTTTCTTACCATAATATTAAACTTCAAATAGGAAGAAAAGGACTAACAGGATGAATTCTCTTTCTGCTCCTAAACTACTAGTCAGGCAGCTGTGATTCCTTCCAGTTGCATGCCTTTTGATGGTTTAGGTTTAGCATGGTCACAGATATACTTGGAAGTTTTGTGCAACTAGTTAATATTGCAGTTATGGTTAGAGATCCTTTGGTAACAGTGAAATAATTTTCATACTCATTGTTTTTGAGGGTTTCAAGTTTTTCCCACCAAATTTCTGCTGTGATTAAGACATGTGCCAATATTTCAGTCAATGGCTCAAGAGATAAAGGTGCTGTATTTTTTACATTTTGGGCAATCAGTTGAGTGATGGAAGTGAGAAATAACTGGGACATAATAAAATTAATTTCTGAGTATGTCAGTGTTAATGTTCAAAAAAAATAACAGGGCAATAATTAAACTGTTATCACAGGTAGACTTTCATGGCCACAAGGGGAAATGGAAGCAGACTCATGTCTGAAGAACAGGCCAGCAGGTTGTCAGTTGCCCCTTTTCAAGTTAACAAAGACTGTAGTCCGCAACCTGTGCAAGGTCCTGAGGTGAGACACAGCAACACAGCCTGTGCTCCTCTCTGTAATGGTAGACGGAAATGTCAGATTGGAATAATTTCTGTCAGAGTAGCTGTTTTCTTATAAGAAACTGAAATATGTTATAGTTGGATATATAACTTTGTCCAGTTTTCACAAATGTTTTCTACAGAGAGCATTCTGCAGGCTCTGTCACTTCCCTGCCCTGGATCAACACTGAGGTTGCTTTATTGTTGATTGGATATTGCAGTGTCCTTCACAGCCTGGATAAGAGCATTGTGAAAAGCATCTGTAACAGAGTATGTGTTAGATGGCACCAGCTCATCTGAATAGGCATTGGAAATAATTCCTTTAACCCCCTAAGCAGGATGTAAAATTGGCCAAGTGAGTTATTTTGTTTCGCTGTGACACACCCTCCACAGGAAGAATATCAGTGTAGGAGAGGATTTGTCCGATTTGAGATGTAGAACCAAAAGGCTCTCCTTGGCACATCCGTGCCCTTTTCCTTGACATCCTGTTTCTTTTCAAGACACACACTGCAAGGTATGGCTCTTAGGAATCTCCCTGTTGTCAGGAATTGTTCCTAAGGACTCCAGTCTCTATTCTGCAGGAATGACTCATCCAGCATAGTCAGGCACGCAGCATTGCAGCAAACCCTGTCCCTACAAGTCAGTGCATTGCAGACATCAACAGAAGCAGCTGGTGTGTGCATTCAGTGAGTAATGTCTGATCTGTAGCACAAAGGAAAGGTTGCCACAAAGGCATGGAAGCTTGCTGCTCAAAACAGAATAGAAGCAGGGAATCAGTGTCACTGTTTAACTGTGTCACTGTTAAAACCTCCTATAGCTCTAGCCAAGGTGCTGCCCACACACAGCTGCTGTGTCATGGTGGCTTTCAGCAAGGTGAATGCCATCAGTTTTGTGGGAGCTTTTTTAGTTTAAGCCCAAATGCTTGGCAAATTCTTAAAACTGCTGGCAGCTGTTACTTACAAGGAGCATCTCATAGAACACCTGTATGTCTGGGCAAACACTGCATAACCCCCAGAGTTTACAGCCAGGGCAGCCTGTCCCCCAGCTGGATATGTATGTGACATGACTTCTGTACAGGGCTCATGGCATGGACTGAGTGTCAGAGTCACCTTGTGAGCTATGGGATAATGTTTTTTACTTTCCAGGAGTATACTGCTGTTCTATTCAGCAGATTATACTCACTTCTGGCAACTGTACGACTTGCATGCATTTGTGTCTTTTGCAACTCTGCTTTGCTGCCAGTTTCCCAACATGAATTCCACCTAGTCTCACACAAAAAAATCTGCCATAGTTGCCTGCCTTGTGCTGCCCCTCTTGCTGGTTCTTGCTTACAGCATCTGTTCAGTGGCAGACTCAAATAAGCCTAATGCAGCTCTGAATAGACAACAGAAAGCCTTGAGCAGTTTTTACTTATAGTGTGGTTTTGTTGAAGGAATCTGTCAAGAGTGGATACTTACTACACACTGAAACAAATGCTTATGAGTACTGAAAATCTCTGACTTTCAAACACAGAGAATAACAAATGCATGTTGGAGTGCTTCTGAGGTGGATCATTTTACAGTAGCAGGAGATGCAGAATGTCATTGTAAGAGGCCTAGAAAACACCAGTGTGGATAAGCAAAGGATAAAACATTTTTTCTGGAAATTGATTGTTAGTTCATGTCTCATGTGGCAGTAGTAGGTTGGTTGACCTTGCAATGAGGGATGTGGGTTGGGGTACTTAGTGCTTTCCAGTCCTAAGTTTGAAGAATCAGCCACTGCCTTAGAGAACAAAAACTTTCTGGTGCGTTTTCATTTCAGACTCTGCATTACTAGAATCACTTTTGCAAGTGATTGAGATTATCTTAATCTAAAGAATTAAAAATGAAATTAAAAACATGGGCAGCAGAGTAAAGCAAGACTCAACATTGAAAAGGGGACATTTCATGGGCAATGTGGTGTGTTGTATCAGCAGTTGAACTTCTCTGTTTTGTTGCTACTTGGTGAAATTGGGCATCTGCCTTTTCCTTTGGTTTTTTTATGTGTCTTGTCCATAGAAATAGTTTACTGTTGTATGTGGGTCCCAATCTCTAGTGCAACTTCTATGATCTATGTTAATAGAAGTTAGACAAGCTATAGCTGGTTAAAACTGATTAATGTTCCTCTGATCATATACCCCCCTGCTTCAAGCCTCTTTCTAAATAAAAAGTAAGCCATGAGATAACCTGCTTAAGGGCTTACATTTGGGGCCCAGTTTTACCTCCTAGTATGGATGTTATTTTTTGTGTTGTCAGTACTTTTTTCTACCTCGTGCTTTTGCCAGCTGTTAGCAGGCAAATTATTGCTACTGAGCAGCAGAAGTGTCATTGCAGGGTTAGCACTTAATCCAGTTTAGAGAGGGGAGAAGTCCTGTAGACAGGCATTAGCAGGGCGGAATCAGAAGGCCAGCTGGTCTTGGAAAGTGTCATGAAGCCGAGAGGAAACAGCACCATTTGAATGTACTTACTTGTGAGGCATGGAAAGGCCTGGAAAGCAGTGTTACATAACCAACAGCTGGCTCATCAGCAGATGGAAAGGAGGGTGGAGAGGATTAAAGGCAGGTAGCAGGGGCTGTGAAAGGCAGCTGTACATGCCAGGCTGCCCAGACTGGAGGGGCAGCAGCTGAGGCAGATCAGCTGGGCCAGGCAGAACACGGGCAGTGAGAAAAAGGAGCCTCTGCAGGGCTTGAGCAAAGCTGGGGAGGGTGACAGGGCAGTGGTTGCTGAGCAGACACTGAGGGAATTGCAGGGGACAGTGGGAGAGGAGTGACTGAGCCCAGCCCAGACTAAAGGGATGCTTCCTCACCTTTTAGGCTGTGCTAGAAAACCACCACACATGCACTCTGGAGCATCAATCTGATGTCAAATGAGTAAAAAACCAGAGATACCCTGATGATTAATTGTGACATAGTTAGAGAAGAGTCTTGCATTTAAGAAAATGAGGAGACAGCAGGTATAGAGAATATAGATTTTTTTTCTGTAACTATGACAACTGATTTCCTTAGTACAGCTGGTAGTATCTTATCCAAAACTCAAGAAACTGATTAGAAGCTTATTTTTCATGCTAATCTCATAATCTTCAATGGATAATGCTGGCCTTTTCTGCCAGTAATTTTACTGTTTTGGAGCAGTGTGACGGTTTTTGTGATTTTAATAGCATTCCATCAACGTGTGATCTAATAGGAATTTCTCTGGAGTGTGCAAATGCAGTCACCTGTGAAGTGTATCAAATAATTAAAGCAATTGCTCTTCCAACACCCAGGCTCACCTGACAGGGGTTTATGCTTCATTAGACAATTCTGTGCTCACAGTGTTGATTCTCTTTTGTTAAAAATCTCTTAAAATCCTGGATGTTCCTCATTAAGGCTTCATCAGCTAGATCATGTTAGAAGTTTTAAACTGGATTAATTCCCAGGTACTGAAGATAGAAAATTGCCTGGCCTTGAACTTTCCTTAAGAGAAAATTCAATATCACTACGAGAATATCCTGGTTCTTTTGATGTAAATAGGAAGCTATAAAAGCAATTTTTTGCAGTCACAATAAAAATTAAGTAATCAAATGACTACAGTGACAGTGTCTCCTCTAAGTATAAATGGCTTAGATTTTGAGGATGAAGTGAATAAAATTTCACCATGTCATCATTAGCACCTTCTTGCTTCAACTCTTTGTGAAGATGTGCTGTAAAAAAGTATCAGCTTGTATGATGTCCTCTTGGAAATGACATGAGAAGGCAGCCTTGTTCCATAAAGATTAATCTCTAATAATAGCACACAGTAAAAGATGTAACAGCTGGTAGGGATTAATATTCCTTAATATCTACTTTTATGTGATTAATAGCTGCTTAAGCCCCTACCAGTGGAAAGTGAGCAGTGGTTAGTAAGCTTTACTAAATGTACTGTTTGTAATTTTTTTAACAGAATAGACATTTAAATGATTTCCATTTTTTATTTCCGGTGGTTTTAGTTGATTTTAATTTCCCTCCTCCCTGATTTTCTTGTTGCAGGTCATGTATTAAAAATTTTCTTTCCCCCAAAAAAAAGGGAGCAATGAGTTGTTCAGGGGTTCATCCTCTGTTGTTTCTCATGCACAGTACCCAAGACTATTCTTAATACAATCATTAGTACAATCACCCTAATACAATACAATAATTAACTTCCATGTTGGTTTGTTTCTTAAGGTATTTCACAGAGATTGACAGGTCAAGAGGAAGGCATTTGTTTTAGGCTTGATGTTTACAATAAGTACTAAATACCTTTGTCCAGTTCTACATTCCTGGTGGTGATTTTTATGTTATATTTTACGAATGTAAAATCTTTTTCAGTTTGGCAAGGAAGAGTAAAGGGTAAATTCCAAAGCTTTTAAAAATATTTATTCAGCCTGTGATTAGCTGCATCCATGCTCAGAGCCTAGGGTTTGCTGTTTTGAAATTATGTTTTAATCACTTAATAATTTACCTACGTTTTATTGAAGTGAGTCCCCTAAATATTTTCAATTATAGATGTGGATTTGCTCATGACACTGAAGACTGCAAATCCAGGTGGGAATCAGGTGTACTGCTCTTGAGCTGACAAGGTTTTTTCCATTTAATGCCCATTAAATTCAGAGGTCAGGTGTGAGGCTGTTCTGTGCTGCCCAGAGCTGGAGCCGCACAGTCAAGGGAGTGCTGCAGAGCAGGGAGAGATGTGGTTCCTCTCCCTCAGAGCTTGCTCATACATGGAGATACTTCAGGTAGGGACTGTGTGGAGCAGAGGTAATATTGTTGGGATTTAGGTGAAATTATGTTGTTGCCTTTTAGTCAGCACAGTATCCTTCAGCAAGATGTTCTGCAGCTTAGCTGCAAATTGTACAGAAGTGTGCAAGGCAGCTTGAGCTCACTAGTTTTGGAAATTAGTTTTTATCTTTTATGGTTTTTTTTATCCTGACAGTATCCCAAGTTGAGAATCTTTTGATTTTGCTGTTGAATTTTGTACATGCTTTTGTATTTAGTTCTAATTTCACTTCACAATTCTGCTGAGCCATCCTTACAAAATCCTGATTCTTCTCGTTCCCAGAAGCAGATCAGACAATTTTTGTTTGTATTTGTCAGGCTTAGGTTTGAACAGAGCAGTTGAAAGGTGAAAAGTCAGTGTGTTTTCCTAAATCACTAGCTCTGAGCACTGGAACACTGACATGAGATGAGCTGACTTGCATTCACCAAACGTGGGTAACTCTGGCTGTTGAGCAGCGTCCTTCATCCTTAGAGTCCCAAACTGTTGTATCAGCCTTCTGTCTTCAGAGTAGTTAATTTACCAGAGAAATGTCTCCATCTTCTCAGAAGGATCTTGACATCAAGTAACATTAATTTTTGTTCTGTTTCAGTGATAGTTCTGCTGATAAATAGTGCTGCATGTAGATCTTCTGGTAAACCAGACAGCTGGGAGAAGGAGGATCCTTGTAGGACCCGGGGCAGGCAGGCTCAGCACCACACTGATCTCATCTAAAAGGGTTTCTGGGTTTGGTTCCCCCCAGGTACACACCACGGTGATGCCCCCATGGCCCAGAGTGCCTGATCTGTGCTGTTCCTGCCTCTTGGTGCCTGCTGAGGGGTGTGAGCTGCTCAGGCAGGCTGGCAGTGGGGATCAGCCCTGGGTGCCTGTGGATCCTGAGCCTTTTGGGCTTGTGCAAGTGCAGCCACCCCCTGAGAGCCTGGCAGGAGGGGCTGTGCTCCAGGAGCTCAGGGTTACTGCTGCATTTGTGCATTTCATTCAGGAAATAGCAGAAGGGAATAACTGGCTTGTTGGACATGGCTGGCCCAGCACATTTGTCATTAGTGTCCCACTCCAGTCTGTGGCCTAGTTAATTTTAATCATTACTTCCCTCTCCCATAATAAATCCTATGGTATTAATGTTTTGCTGTAGATAAAGCTTTAGTAGTTGGAATAAATAAACCCACTAATGCAATCTCTGATCTTTTTGATATTCACCTGTGTCACTCAGTAGGATTTCTAAATGTTTTTTCATTTGAATTACAGGTGTTCTGAAGTAATGTTCTTCAAGCACTGAGGGAGAGCCTTTATTTTGTATAACAGCATATTAGGAGGAAGGCACAAGGGCACTTGAATTTAATTGAAACTACTTGAATTTAAGCTGTTAGTGCCATTTTCCATCCTCTCTGGCCTCTAGCTGCTGAGGAGGTCTCTGTTAGACCCTTTGGGATACTAACCCTGGGACCCACCAGGAATCTGAACTGGTGCCAGGTGTGTTGGTTCAGGCACCTGACTCAGCATTTAGAAATTCTTTGTTAGAAAATAATATTAACTGGTCCCCACAAAGCCCTGTTAATCTTATGGGTGTATTTCATTAGCAAACTCTGCCTGAATCAAGAGCTAGAGCAAGTCATCTTGCTGTCACCTTGATTTTTTTTCTCTGAAAGGAAACAGAGGCTATGAAAATTTAATGGAATGAAGATATGGGGATGGTATTTAACTTGGTCAAATTGCTTTGATTTTCAAATAATTGTCATGTTGAGAAGGTAAAATATTCTACTGGTATTAAATTTTCACTAGTTTATACATGTTAATATGACTCTACTGCTCTTCAAAGTGTTGAAATGGGTAAGTGCTTTTGTTTTCTGTGCACGGGCACATAAAACATCAAATGCATTTTACTGTTTTGCTAGAATACTACTCAATTTAGAGCAGATTTGAGTAATTTAGAATGAAAATATGCTAGTAAAACATTTCTATGTCAACCTGTGTTATGGTTGCAGAAATGCTAAATAAAACATGAGTTGAAAAGGACATGAAAACTGAGCTGCAAACCTATTTAATTCCTGTACACAAAATAAGGAAGCTGTGTTCAAGTTGCTTTCTGGAGCAATATGTAGAGAAGCAGATGCAGCTTGAATGAGAGGGAGTGTGTGTGCAGTTGAAGTTTCAGTGGTCAGAACTACCCAACTCCAGTTCCAGGAGTATTGACAGGCCCCAGTTCATGCAATCTAATCATTCTAAAGGAGAGATGATTCCCAGGCTTTCTGGCAAAGTTACACAACACTCAAAGCTGATTTCTTAGAACTGTTGTGTGGGCTTAACCTTAAGAGGTGTTTAAAATGCACATTATATTTTGTTGTTGGCTGTATGCAGCAGGTATGAGTCCTTTCCCCAGCTGCAGTGCTTTTACACTGCTATTTTAATTTGGCTACACTGGTATCTGTTGGAGGATTGCTTTAGTTTAAATGAAACTATACTTATTTATACAGTTACTAACCAGAATTATCATTAGAGCATTATTCAAATAACTGCAATGTGAATATCCATTATTTCTTTAAACCTCCACTGGCTAAATGGTCTGATGAGCTTGGGAAAAATGTAGGCACACTTTTGTGAAGCTTTTTGTAATTACCAGCAAAAACCAGTGACTTCTCCCCCGTGCTGATGGAATCCATTACTCAGTTCCACAGGACAGAAGTTAGCAGCTCTCCTCCTGCTCTGCTCAATTAGGAGCTGACACAGGTTAAGGTCCAATATATCCCTGAGACAGATGATGAGACTGGGAAAAAATGCAGCATTTTCTGCACTGGGCTTCAGAGCTTTTTGGGTTCAGTGTGTTCACAGGGACAGGCACCAGCTCAGCGCAGCAGAGGCTTCCCAGCCACCTCTGGCATTGCTCAGGCAGCCACTCTGGCATATTCCCCATCCAGGGGTAAGCACATGATGAACAGGAGTGCAATGAAGCACAGGGTCTGTCTGTCCAGCTCCACTGGGGTTCTCTGTCAGACCACAGATAACCCCAGTGCCCTGCCTGAGTAGGTGTTCGAGCCCCTGGTTTGTCCCTGCAAATTGTGCTGGAAAAAGTGCTCAGTACCAAGAGAACTCTCCGCCAAATCTCATTTATCAGTGTATGGAAAGGCAGGATTGAGGTGCCACCTTTGCTGGTGTGTTTCCAGGCTTATGCGAGGGGAGTAGCAATAGGTCAGAATAAGAAAGTGTCACCTTCCTAAGGCCTTCCTGGCCTTCACCACGATAATGATTTAGTCTTCTTTCAGCAGCCAGCTGCACTTGGATTAATCAGCCACTAGATAGAGCTGTGTTATATAGAAAGGACCTCACTCTGCAGTATTATATTAAAATTTGGTATTCCCTACTAGTGAGCCAAAAAAATGGATCAGTTGTTGCACAGGGCAGATATTAGATATGACAGGAAGCATTCTTTTTCCAAGATGCAGTAAATTCCCCCTCCATCCCTAATTATACAATAAGATCATGGATCTTTTCCAAGTGTACCTTATAATAAGACTTCAGTGGATAGTCCAATTTAATTCCTATGCATTAATTATTAAATAAGGCATATCTTTAAATTACCCCAGCAGTTAATTTTTAATCAAGCAGTCATCATAGAGCTGTTTTATCATGACTGTGGACAGGAACCTTGAAAGCAACGTTTATATTACCTTTTTGATTTTTCATTTCCCATATTCCCTTTCTCCCTTCCTCCCCTCTCCAGTGCTGAGAAATGCTCACATATTGATCCAAGGGCCATAAACATGAGAAAAAGGAATTACCTGTAATATTATCTAATAAAGCAAGCTTGTTCTGAGTTTTGTTTAATACTTTATGTATTTTTATTCTAATTTATAGAGTTTATAGTGCTAAACTTCTGAGATGTGTTTATTATAAAAGATCATTAACAAAACAACTAGTGATAGGTTTAGGTCAAAAAACTAGGTTTAGTCTTTTGACTGTGTTTAAGATGTTATTTACCAAATTTGTATTGAACTGGAACTAGACTACACTCTGTGCTTGAGGCTGCAGAATGCAGTGTAAGTCATCCTGAAAGATTTGCAGAAGTTGTATGAAGGTGTGGATTTGACAGCTTCTGCTGGCAGCAAGTGCTGCTGTAAGAACAGGATAAAAACAACCTCCCTTCAGCAAAAACTACCGATGGCATCCTGTAGCTTCAGCAGGTACAGGCACAGACATTGGACAGATAATTCCATGTGTATTCTGGCACTGGGCCTCAGCCATGAACAGAAAGAAATCCCTCTGGGTGTTTCTTAGTGGCACATTTAGTTCTTGGCCCTCATTGGAGCAGTTCCAAAGTGCAGGACTTGCAGCCAGTTCAGTGGGTGAATGTCCTGTAGCCATGAAGCCATAACAATGACACAGTTTTCTTGCAAATTCATACATTTGATTTTTCTAGTTTCAATTTTTCATATTCCATGATTGACTTAAGCAGAGAGTCCATAATACACGCTTTATCAAACACAAGCAAAATTTTTTAATAGCCAGTATTATGAGTGTGTATTTGATTCCATTTTGTTCTCAATTCTTGCCAATAAAATGGCACTCAGCCTGCTGGTTGAGTGGATTTGTGATTCTTTCCAAGGATCAGCTGTGGATTAGGGAAGTGCAGCTGGTGTGTTTCTCATGCCAAGTAGTTTGGGCATTTTTTTTTTTAATGTCCTTTTCGAAATAAATCCTGCCTCTTTGCCTTTTCTCAGGATTTCATCTTGTTCAGTAGTAAACTTTATCAAACTGTGTGTTAATGAGGCTGAGCAAACAGGCATTGCCCAAATGCCTCTTTACCCACAGGTGAATTTAAAAATATGTTCTTTGTTTAGTTTAACAAGGAAGCTTCTTGTTTAAGGAGTCTAACTCAGTTGTGAGTGAAGCTGCTGGTGTAAAATGCCAATGATCTTATCCTGAAGCTGGTATGCACTAGTGTACAAACTCTTGAGAGGTAGAATTCATGAGACTTCTGTCTGATAAAGCTTTTTTCATTTGCAGAGCTACATGGTAGTGGCCAGAGCTGTAATGTAATACTTTTACTGCAGTATCAAATGTTAATTATTTTGCTCCCCTATGTAAAAAAACATGACTGAAGAATAAAAGCAAACCAAACTTAGCAAGTAATTGCAACTCAGCCATCAGAACATGCAAATTCACTGGTTTTATTTGCAGATTTTTCAGTCATGGTACTGTTGTTACAGGTAATTGCAGAAAGTTATGGAAGCAGTTGAGGTGGATAGATTCATTTTAGAGTTCTCTGTCCATGGATTCATTCTGTTCAGTCAGTGCTGGTGCTGGCAGAATCCTGGCTCTGTGGCTAGGTCCCTTCACCAGCAGTGATCTGTTAGAGACACTAAAGGAAACCTAATGCCTGTTTTTATAGGGGTGATGATTGCTCCATGCATGTAAAAGCAGTACATCGGCCATCTCTGCAGTAGTTGTCATTCAGCAGCCTTTGTTCTCTGAAGGACTAACATGAGTATTTGTAAGAATGACCATTTTTGCACTTAAAAGCAATAAATAGATGAGATTAATTATGAAGAAAGCTAGTGACTTCTAACATGTCCAGTTAGTATATTACAGGGTACTCTAAACCTTATTCTCTGTGTAGATGTATCTGCTCAATGCAAATCTCAGTTTGATGGTTGGGTAGCTTGGCTCTTGGCTCCTGTTTGGACTCATTTACAGTGATAAAAAGATGCATTTACTCTCAAGAAGTTCTCAGGTGACATTTTCACACTATTCTCTTTCTCACACAAAACAGTTCCTTCTTGGGGAAGCACACGGTAACTGGCACATTTCAAGTTCTTCACCAGACCAGTCTGAAAAGCCATGTTCCAAACCCCACCTTTCTGTGCTGGGAAAGTGAGGAGGTGTTTGGTTGGTGTTATTTGGCTGTGCAGCAGAGCATGTGGAATTACAGTGTGCTTTCATCAACTCCTGCTTGTAGCTTTGGGTTCTGCATCTGTTTTATTCAGCTGTGCATTTCAGTGCTTGAAAGCCTTTGCTTTTGAAAGGACTCCTTTAACCTGCAGCCTGTAACTGTAAATCAAGGTAATTGCTTTCTTGTTAATAAAAGGTGCAAAGCACTATATGTTTCATGGGTCTTTTCCCAGACAAAACAAACCCATGCTGTTGTGCACAGATTTGCTCAGTGATAGTCCCGAAATAGCATTTTGATAAAATTAAGATTGCTTTCAGTACTTTAAATAGGGTGCCCATTTCCTCTGTGATTCTTGTTTCAGAATGCTGTTTTCTTTCCCCTGTACCATTCTTGTATGGCTGCTGAGGGGAAAAAAAGTAAAATATCATGCTAATGCTTTATGCCAGTGAGCTTAACTCTGTAGTAATCAGAGTTCAATGGAACTGCACATTCAGCAAAGTTGAACAGTGCTGAGAACATGTCCTGAGAACGTCCAGCTTATCCTGAGCTTTGCAACTGAAAAGCACAAATCATCTTACCTAATCTTTCATGGGAACTTCCAGCCTGCAAATCCAATAAAATAAGCACACTGATGGTTTCCATAATTCCCTGAAAAGGCATTCTTTTGGCTTTAGGCATAATCTAAGTACATCTATATAATTTGGATAGATACTTCTATCAGAAGTGTGAACAAAGTAATAAATGCAGTAAGAGAGTTATACACACACAGGAAGTATCTGAATTATTCTGTGCAGTGAATGGTCAGTACCTTTATAGTGGCTTTTGTTAAACCCCTCGGTGAGGCTGGATGCCCCTTGACAAGGATCTAGTACTCTCTGGGACGTGTTCAGGAAGCCATTCAACAAGAAAAGGAGTGCATCATTTCAGGATATTTCAGAACTGTGATAGTTTGGTGACAGAAGGATTCAAGACAATAATGGACTCCAGCCTGTACCTGTCAAACCCCAGCCTTACTTCCAACTAAGCTAGGAAGAGAGTGGCAAGCACTTCCAAGGACATTGAGATAAATGCAGTGGGATCTGTGGAAGTACTCTTTGAAATCTTGGTTTTTAGAGCTGTAGGATAAGAGAACTCTGTTCAGACCTAGTGGAATTTATCAAGAAGCCCGTATGCAACACTTTGATATGACTTTCAGTAAAAGAGAGACAGTGTCATAATGGACAAGAAGGTCCTAAACAAGCCCAGGTGGCAAAATGTTTAGACCAGAAACAGGCACTTCTTCCCCTCTCCCCTCCCTCCTTCTCTCCTTTTTTATTGCCTGCCACTCCCCCTAAGAGGAGTGCTACAATCTTTCTGAATTAATAAATACCATGAGGGTTAATGTAACCATATCAACTGGGAAGTGTAGGGTGCAAACAGAGTGCACCCACAATGTCAGTTATGGTCCCCCTCCCAAATGAGAGGGAAAGCAAGCAGGGAAGCCATCTAAGAGAAATTCTCATGGGCTCCAGCCAAAGAATATCTGAAAGAGTTTTTAATTTAGGATTAAATAATTATTAATTAAGAATTATCTTGATTAACCAGAGCACTGCAATCCTGTAACTTGTTGTGGTATAGCTTTGATGAAATATGAGAAACATTCACTCTTGAAGGGCAGGCTAAGGAGGTAGATACACACTGTGTATTCCAGCAGGATTATTACAGAATAGGTATTGGAAAGGAGATAATGCCCAGATTTCAGTCTGCCACATGAAAGTAGCATAGATGTAATTGCTGCACCCAAATTACAAGAGGATTGCTAAATGTTTTCAGAAGTGTGTAGAATATATTGTACATGTACTTTAATCCATAGATATGAGGCCTGTGTATGTTTTGTACTTCACAAACAAACAAAAAAAATCTGTGTCTGACTTAGCAAGCACTCAGTCTCACTAGCAGGGCATGATTGGAAGCCTAGATGCTTTTGATCATGTATTTTGTACTTCCACATCTCCAGTATTCACATCTCAAATTAGATCCAGGAGGGTACCAGACCTTTTGTAGTGAATTTATATTCCTTATAATCTGTTCAGATGAGTCAGCATGGAAATAGGCATATAGATAGGGTCAAGTCTTACCATATAAAGCCTGTTAGCAAGTTTCATTAGAAACTCTGTTTATTTATTTTATTTTAAATTTCCAAACTTCTGCTTTTCTCTAAAACTGTGTTCTATGTTTAATGAACTTCCCTCACACTGGACAAGTCAGAAAAGCAGTCTTGTGATGAGTATGGCAGTAGCACAGGATGGGAGGATGAGCAGCAACATCTTGACTTTGAACTCACTTCTTGTTTTTCTTTTGCTATGAGAAACATGTCAAGGAATTAATTTGACAGCTTTATGTTGAGAATAAGTTGATTTATTGCAAAGTATACATTTGTTCAGTTTCAAGTATCACTCTCAGCTGTTGTTCCAACAAACATCAGCTGTTGGACTCTAACCTTTACAAATATTTTGCTATTTAAGCTCCATGCTGAAGCAGCTCTGTTGGCCACCAGTGACAGTGACAGTTTCTCTCCAGCTGTTCCTGTGATGGTGCAAGGGGCTGGATGTGTGTCCTGCACAGCTCTCTGGTGGACTGGTAGCAAACCTTAAGCTCAGCAAATTAATGCATTGGTAGAATGGCATTTAGGGTTAAGTTTAGGTGTGCTGTCAGCTCTGCTTTTGTGCCTGGTGCTGCTGTACAGAATCACCAAGGTGTTTAAAGTGCCACAGTCTTCATAGAGGGATATAGTAAAGCTTGGAGCTGGCATGTTTGAACATGCTGTCCTCAGTCAAAGAGAACTTGAAGGTTGTCTTGAAT
>NW_005054313.1:8284259-8308592 GCF_000277835.1 Geospiza fortis | reverse complement strand
TACATACTCTATGGCATTTCAAGGTGAAATTACAGTATTGTAACCCATATGAATTACATATTGAAACCCATTGTGTTTCTTTAAGTGCTAATCTGAGGAGAAAGTTAGAAGTGCAAGTTTAAAGGGTAAATTATGCACTTGTCTCATGGCATCTAATGAAACTGAGGATCTACTCAGAAACACTTGCATTTTTTCAGCCACTGCTACACTTGGTAGCAGAGAAAATACTTGCATTAAAATGTAAAACTAAATACACAAGGGAGAAAATTCCTGAATTCTTTTTTTGTGGTTGGACAGCTCAAGATTACTGAAACTAAATAAGATTTAAAGATTTCCTCCCCTTCGCCATAATGCTTAGAAGAATTATTAACTTCAGAATCTCTCTAACAAGAGCATTTGCTGCTTGCTGGCATTTCTGTTTTAATTACTGGGGGGAACATAATGTGTTTGACAAAGCTGAAAGCTGAAATGCCTCATACTGTTTCAGCAACATACTGTGGTTTTAATTTATCTTAACCCATATTGATCAGTGGGACCTGAATTTATGACAGCAGATTTCCAGTCAAATGTCCCGTGATTCCAGAATGCCTCCAAGCTGTTTGGCTTGGGACTAACTCTAACTTCACAAACTTTAATCAGCAGGTAAATAGCTGTCTACTGTGTAGGGCTAAGTGGGAGTTTGTACATTCAACTCTTCAGAAGAACACAGTTGGTGAAACAGCTCTTTATTGTAAAGGCACTGGTTTGTGCATACTTAGATGTATCATTGGCTGAACAGCTTTCTGGGAATGGCATAGTTTTGTGGCAGTGTGTGGGCTCATCATGGCTGTAAATTAAGTGTGTGTGTAAGCATTTACAGAACCAAGAGTTAAACATTTACAGAATCAAGAGTTACGCAAATGCCTTTGTGTGGAAAGCTGGATGTGAGCAGTGCAGGTAGGAGAGGAGTTCAAGTGCTCAGACCGCCGTGGAGCTGCTGGCGTGGATGGCGCTGCTCTGTTGCTGCCCTGAGTGATCAGCACTTTTTTCTTCTTTGTCACAGCTCATCTTTGATGTCAGTTGTGCTTAAGCAGAACACACAGTTCGTTGCTGTTTTTTCTGTACAAAGCCTCTTCAAACACCAAAAAAGGGGGTGGGGGGAAGGAGAATTGTGAAACGTGTGCAATTGCCACTGTTACCATGTGAAATTTAAAAGCTTTCCCTTAGGGAGGAGTAGTACTTATGGCACTTGACTGTATTACAGAAACACATATCTGTGGGTGAAACCTTGCCAAAAATAACTCATTTCCCTCACACTTCTCAGAGGATTGAACAGCCTTTCTTACATTAGCAACAGATTAAAAAAGGCTGTGTCAATTCTTGTCTGTTCTGCTTTAAAAATAGTCTTTCCAATTCCAATCACTTGACATAACTCAACAGGAGTGCTGCAGATGCATTCAGAGTTGAACCTGGGCAGTAAAGAAGGCAATTATTTAACTTAGTTATACATCTCTGTCATCCAGAGAAGGATTGCAGTGATAGTATCACAAAGCCGAAAGAAACGATCAATTTTATTTTATAGTCCTGTCCATCTAAAAGCACTTATTCCCTGCATAAGCAGCAGTGTATATTTTCCAGGAACTGGGTGTTTCCAGTGGATTGTAGATTGGGAGGGAGGGAATGGATTGTATAAAGGAGAGAATAAGGGGAATGCATTTTTTATTGCTGCTGCACTGGGTGGCTTAACCAGATCCTACTTAAGGTCATAATACAGTTGCTGGAGATGATAGCCTGTACTTCAAACTGGACAGATAATTCCATTCCATCCAAACCCATTTTGTGCAGAGATATCACATTTCAGTAAATGTAGCTTGGGTTATAGGAATCAGATTGGGAATTAAGCATTTCTCACCACTTCTGTTCATGGGTTATAGTGTTAATTGGTTACATTTGGAGGCTGTTGAGTTGTTGTTTGTATCAGCTGTTCTACACCCAGAATGCCTGGGTAATTCATCACTGGTAGGAAGAGGGTTTATGATCATTTTGCTATCAAACTGTTTCTTCTTTGGGGTTACATTTTGGCTGTTATGAATGAATTCAGGTTTTATTGGAGTTCTAGAGGCTACAGGCAGTGCTGTGCTTCAGCCCACAGTGCAGTAAGGGAGGTGCCAGCCCTGCCTTGCCTGTACCACAGCCACCTCACCAGCAGTTGCAGTGACATGATGATTCTCTCATCATTTCTCATCCATTCTGGCATGTATAGCTGTGACATTTGTATTTATGCTCATCACAATTCTCACCAGTTAGTGGTGGTTTATTCTGTGAAATCCTGGTCATTGGTTCAAGCTTTAATTCAGCTATAAAAGAAATAGAGGCTTCCTTGAGCTGCAGTTTTTCTCTGATATGACAACAGATTTGGCTTGTAGGCAGCATTTGGTTCCTCTCAAATGATGAAACTTGGATCCAAGGGGATTTTGACACTGTGTTTTGTGGTTTTGTCACCCTCTCCCCTTCTTCAACATTTCTGAATTATGTCCCATTGTAATTACTGCTCGCTCCTTTGTGACTTAGGCGTTTATAGTTTACTGGGGCATTTCAAGTTTGGATTTGGTCTGATCATGACTGTGGAAAGGAAGATTACAGTGTTTACCTTGGGTGTTTTTCATTAAGTCTGTCTCATGAAGTCTGAAGTTCCTACTCGTGCACAGTTTTACAAATAGTCTTACACAAAAAAACTAAGACTAAAAAAACTAAGACTACACAAAAAAACTAATTGCATCTTACAGTGCATTTTAGTATGTCAAAGTTCAGCTCCCACATTTGCTATCCATGAATTTTGCTTTTGATCTGTGTATGCATGAGTGTCTATATGATATGGCTTGAAAGCTCTCAGAGAATGCTACATAAACCCTGCAAAAGAATAAATTCAGGGGAGAACTTTCCCTTCATCCTGTTTGAATTAATTTGCTTTTATTAGGAGAGTATTTTGAAGGCCAGTAAGTATCTGATAAGAAATGGTACATGGTGTTGATTTCATTGATAGACACACATTTGGGACACCCCAGCAAATGCATGAGATCAGAGCAGTGTCATGTGTTTTATCTTTTTGTTAGAAAGGCTATTTATTGGCTGCATTCAGTAAGTGAGCTATCAAACATGCCAAACAAAACTTAGCACTTGGGAAAAGTTATGTGAGCTACCCATTATTCCTACACAAATATAGCTGATTACCCAGGTATTGGATTTACAGCACTTGTAATAAAACCTGTTCATTTTTGAAAATAAACAAGTTGTTTGCTGTCAGTGAAGCAAGAATATTTTTATTTTGGTGGTGGCAGTAATAGGGGTGTGGTTTGACAGTGAATGATGTAATTAAAGCTTTTTTGGTATGGACTCTTTATTGTACATGAAAATACTGTTTAAATTAGTAAATCCAAAGTAATGAGTTCTTCCTTGCTGCTTACTCCCTGTAAGCATATGGGTACTGTTGGAAACCAAGGGAATTTTTTTCTGAGACAGTCACACTGAGGGCAGCAGAGATGCATATCTTTATCCCTTTCCTTCACAGTGCATTTATATCAAGCCATGTCACAAAACAAACTCCAAGTGCTGTGAGCCTTCCCATAGTATGAGTGCAGGCATCCATGAAAACTATCCTTTGTCTAGTGGCCTTTTCTCTGAGAATGTGATTTTTTTCACTCATGTGTGTTATTCCTTTGAACTATGAATGAGCACTTTGGCTGAACTTGGCAGAATTATACATTTAGAATTAAATGCCAGCAGTTTCTTCCTCTTACCATGCAGAATTTTGTCATAGGCTTTTCAGACAGTAAGCACAGCAGACAGTGTGCCCTTAACAACAGAAGTGCACATTTATTAGGTTTTTAGCCAACTTGGTTATGGTTTATTTTACACACATTGTGTATAAGGCCCTTTGCTTTTACAGGGCTGTTCCCCAACCCATCCCTGGAAAATGCTGGTTAATTCCTATTGTATTCTATAACTATTGTGGTATTATCATTATATTTTTAGAGAGAGAGAATTATGTGTTATTTGAAGCACTGTTCAGAACATTCAGTGTAGGCATCCTGACAAGCTGTGGCATTGCTTAAAATGCTATGTCTGAAGTGTGGTTTTCATCATCATCCAAACTTGCTCTTTATTTGCAATAGCAAGTGAGGAAAGTGTTCCTATTGCCTGTAGAGAGATCTTTGATCTCAGTCACCTTAAACTGAAGTCTTTAACAGTTACAATTTTGTTCTTTTTGGGTGGATGCACGTCTTGGTTTTCTGTCTTGAGTCTTACACTTGAACTGAGGTGTCAGAGCAGTTATGGTGTTCCCAAAGGGAAACGCTGGCAGGCTGCATGTCCATCAAATTTCTGATAAGGAAAAAGTCTGCAAAATTTGTGTTTGATTTTTAAGAACACTGTACTTTCTGAGGTGTGTATTTCTGTTATTGCAGTTTGGGCTAACAGATGGAAGAACAAAACACACATTAATGAAGTTTCCAATATTTCCTCTTAAAATGTGTTGTGCCTTACAGATGTAGGTGCTCTAGATACAACTCCCATTCTTACATAATGGCTGGCCAAGGAGAACTTGTTCAGCATCAGAGAGGAATTAATTGCTTATTAACTTCCATTTCTATAGAGTACCTAGCCAAAAAAACATACCACATTCCATGTCCACATTCCATTTTCAGAAGGGAGTTATGTGCCCAATTCACCTTTTTGTATTATTTTTTTGGCTTATATATCTTTGATAGTATTTCTTGTCCAATAGGTCATCTTTTTCTAGCTCACAGAGTACCCCACATTCTAGATAACAGACATCCATAAAAGCCTCTCAAATTTCATTTCCCCTGGAAAAAGAAACATCTGTGGACTTCGTTGTATGTCCTCCCTCCGTTTCTGTGCTGACCTTTTAAGAATCTTCCATCCTCCATCCTTTTTCTAAGCCAGCAGGAACTTTGTCTCACTAGGAATCCCAGGGTCTGGTTCTAAACCAAAGCTGTTTCAGCTGCACACTTTGCCATTTAGGGCAGACAGAAGTTGAAATCATATCTGTAAAATATTTTGTTGGCAGCTACAGGCGAGTACATTTTCAGTACACTGGAGATAAATTATAGGAACAGGAAAATAAGTTTAGAGTCTAACAGTGCAGTGCAGCAAGAGCAGGCAGGCAGCCTTTAGCTCCAGACAGCAGGATCCTTAGATGTGATTCTGGATCTCACCCTTATCTGTTGCATTATGGCAATTATTTTGGCCTCTAGCTCATCGAGGTAAATGTTGAAAGTTAGAACAAAGAGCTACCTGCTACACACAGTGTCCTCTGCTATTGGTGGTTTTAAAGTATTGGAAGATGCAAAAAAGCCCTTGTCAGCAAAGGAATTAATTATATTGACAAAGGCAACAGGGTATGAAAATGCATGTGATATGTAAAGTTACAAAATTAATGGCTTATTTACGACTTCAGCTGTTTTAGTACAGCATTTTGCCCAACTTCAAATTGTTCTAAAAAGGATTAGATATAATTAATACTGTATGACCTCCTTTTTTCTTCTTTTCAAAGAATGTAGAGCTGTACATCTAATGAGGACCCCTGAAAGGACTATTATGTCCAATTGTCTCAATTATGCAAATAGCGTTGATATTTTAGCAGAAGGGAGGGGATACTTCAAATTAAAAGTTTCAGCTCCTGCCTTAGCCTTTCTGCAGTGCCGGCATTTTTACAGCAAGTACATCCACTGTTTGAAGAGAGGAAAGGAGGTTTAACAAATTGGAGATTTGGGCACTATCAAAGTAGATTTGTTGTGCCTTGTTCCACCATGAGATGAAAATACCCTCTGGGCAGAGAGATGGGTCATGAGACTTCTAAAGGATTACCTTCAAAAGGAGTCATGAGATTGGTTTGAACAAAGAAGCTGCTCACATGCTTATCATATGAGATTCTCTTCTTAAAGTGGTGGAAACCCATCTCCTTGGGAATTCTCATGAACTTCAGAGGCTGGAAGTCCTAACAGTAAGATGAATGAGACGTCTGAACAATAAACAGAAAGATGGGACAGAAGCGCAGAGTTAAATGCACTTTATTTATTCTAGCTGTAATTCATCTTTCCAAACTCTGAAACACTTCCAGGGACGAGCAGGTAGGACATGATTTTAAATCATTTTTCATTTCATTCCTGATAGTCTTCTACCTTTTGTCACAGCGATGTGCACAACTGAAATTTGCGCCGAAGAGCTGCGTAGTGACCTGCAGCTGATGGGACACAGATAATTCCCTTGATCTGATTAGACTTCTTAGATTTTGAAGGCTGTGAAACATGAAGTACTAGATGCAAGAAGGCAAAATGAGTTTTCAGGTCCAAAAATGATGTCTCAACACTTCAAAATTAAAAAATTGCGTGAGTGTGACTGTAATGCAATGTAGAAATACTGGCAAAGAAACACCACGTACCTCACATATTTCAATATTTTGAATGCTAATTTCGAAATACCTCTGCAAAAAATGGGGAAGGAGTTCTGGGGTTTTCTTTATTTTGTAGGTTGTGATTTTTCATTTTTTGGGGGCTGTTCTGGGTTTTCAGAATTAGCCAGTAATATTACTTTATGGAGCTCTCTTGTGGCAATACGCCTTCTGATGAGCAAGCTTCTTTCTGTGTGTATTTGTTTCCAGGAGAGTTTATCAAGGTCTTATGGTAGGTCAGGTATTATGGAAGTCTTGGAACAGGAAAAGGGCAGAATTTGTGGTGGTTTTCCCCACCTCAGTGATTGCTGGCCATAAAGGAGGTTCCCCAGTGAAGGACGTTTAACAAACATCAGCAGCTCCATCACATTCGTACCCGCACATACAGCTCATTGGGCTGGGAGGTGAGAGGTCTCACAGAGCCCCAGCCTACCTGTGATGTCTGAGTATTCACACACCAATCTTTCAAGAGATTGAGGAACCAAGGAAGCCCAGGTCTGGCCCTTGTTACTCCCCAGCTCTTTGAATCACGGCGCCAAAGAAGCTCCCATCACTGTTGTGTCCTTCCTGCCCTTAGCTGTGATCCCAATGGGGCCCTGAGCAGGCACCCACCACCTGCTGAGCCAGAGACAGCCATGGAAAGAGCTCCTGGCCTGTTCCAGTCTCCTTTAGCTCCTCTAATTCAGGATTTAAAAGTTTTCTTTTCCATTTTTGATACTGGATTAAATAGAGAAAATCAAAACTTTATTCACAGTTTTTCTCCACTACCACTTTAATTCAAATAGATAGACCCATGGGGTGCATTTTAAAGAGAAGGAACAATGTGCTGCACACCATGATAAAAAAGTCCAGGAACATCACTGGACATATTGTTTTCTGTTCTATGGCACCTGTTAGTTCTCTTCACTCACCTCTTCATGGGTTTTAGATGCATAAGAACTGAAAAGATTGGCCAGATTTTCTGAAAACTGTAAGCTCTGCAATCTCCCATTGCCCTCACCTCTGTATTTATTTCAGCCCTGAAATATTCAGGTTTTCAGGAAGTTCCCAATGAATGTTGGCAACTCCCTGGTATACATAATGCAATATTTCAAACATAAGTATTTAGGGTCTGCCGGAAATAATTTAAACCTTAAATTCCAATGCTTTTATAAGGATTTCTGAAAGATTATGAGAAATAATTTTGTGCAAAACCTGCAACCCAAGAAATTACTTTTTTAAAAAAATGACAGAAAGCAGCAGGAAATAAAATGCATCTGATTGTGGCATATTCTATGGAAGGTTTTAGGCCTTAGCTAATGCCCAGAAAAAAATTGCTCTACTGAGTGTGAAATTAGCCACAGAAGGTTGCAAATTCTCAACAGCTCAAACTTTTTAACAGAATTCTACCTGAAGAATCTTGCTGTCAGGAAAACTCTGTGCTGCAAACTAACGTTAATTTCTCCAGAGACGGATTGGCTAACCAGTGTATTACATACATATTCCCAAAAGGGTGCATATTCACAGTATGCAGTAGTGTATATGTATACTATAAGTACTAAATATTTATAGTATCTTTTCTCAAAATATGTATTTGTTCAGCATCTCCAGAATTGAGAGACTTCTGAGATGTGCATATATTCTTCATATGTGAATACAGAAATGTTGCTTCATAGCAATTTTGAAGTGTGTTTTATTAATGTGCATCTCAGTATGCCTTAAGTACTGGCTTTTTGTCACCACATTTTGAAAGTGTCAGTGTAAAGAATTCTTCAAGCCCAGCTGTTTTTTGTGCTTTGCACTTCAAGTAGTACTAACTACAACTGTGCATTTAGAACAAACTCTCATAGATGGGTAATGTTCCATGCAACATGTAGTCATTTTCTTTAGTTGTTTTATGTTTGTAGTTTGCCCTATTTCATAAAGAAAAAGGTCTCAAACCATACTATTTTATGTCATATATGAAAAATCAGCATGACAAGCTGACTTGTCAGAAGTTGTATAGTTTCTCTGAACTAGGACCTTGTAATCTCATATATCAAAGAAGTGCTTATAGTTTTAGTCCTTTTCCAACAACAAGCACATCTTTGGTTATTTATATTCTAATTATTAATAATAAGTCATTATTCTTAATAATGTGGACTTGAATGACCCAGATCTCACTGATGGAGGCAATATTCTAGTCCTAATCAATGTTTTGCATCTGCATGTAAGTGTGGGCTAGTCTTTCCTGTAGGCATGATTAACATCTATTGACACCATTTTCTAAACCACAAATAACCAGGAGAATTAAGTATGTGGGTAGTTTTAGTGAGAACTATTCTCAGGCTTAGTTTTGTATTAAGGGAAGTACCTTGTCAGGTTGATCATGATTCCATAAGTGTTGATGAATTGCACAAAGGAGGGTTTGCTGTTAAGGGTGTTGAATCCCAGGGGTTTTCATTATAATAGCAGTTTTGTATTTCAGGTTTGAATGAATGGCCTGTACTAAAGGCTCATAGTTTAGAATAATTTAAGAGAAATAGCCCACATGCAAATAATCTGGAAGCACCCGGACTTCTTTTAAAACTGTTATCTAGCAGAGTCTTTACATTAGCCAAGACAGATAATAGTTATAGTACAAAAAACATTCCTGAGCCTTGTCAGAACTAGATACCAGGGTCAACTTAAATTTTAAAATAAGAATTATCAACAAAATTATGTTACAGATGAAACTAGTAATTACTAGGCTACTTTGGCTAATATAATATTAGAGGCTGCTTACTCTCTCTCCCTGCTCATCCATCCTGCTGAATCAGACCTCTTGAGAATGGTCACTTAGGTGAAGTTGCTCACCACTTCCCATCTTAGTGTCTTGGTTAGTGTGTAAGATCTGGGAGTAAAACTTGGCCTATGGAATGTCTCTGGGCTGAAGGTTCTTTGGGGAGGAAGGTGCAGAGGCTCAGTACAGGTTGGTGTTTGTGTTCCCCATCTCCAGACAGAGGGGCTAAAGGCAAGAGGAGGATTTGGCAAGGTATTAACAGAACTGGAATAAGCAACAAATGGAGATTAACATTAATGTTAGCATGTCTTCCCTGAAATTTGGTGCAGTAAGGGAAAGGACAAACTGTTGCAGGAATACCTTTTGCTTCCTTAAAATGTGGTAGATGTAAGGCTGTCAGTGAATTTCTTTTGTAATCCACACAGAAAAATTCCATACTGCAAAACTACACAGGGTATGTTCTCCCCAGGCATGTGCTGAGCCAGGCTGTGCTGCAGTGCACTCCAAATGGTTCTTTAAGTTGCTTTATTATAGTTTCATTAGCAGTATAGTTACATTAGTGCTGCGCTGTGCCTGCCTCTCTGTAGGAGCTCATCCAGCTCCTGTGCCTCCATGGACTTGGTGCTGGAGCTGGAGCTCTCCACCATTTCAGAACCAACTAGTCTGCTGTGCTATTGAGGCTGTAGCTGTTTTTCACACTGCAAAGCCTCTGGGGAAGTGCTGTGCATCTCTCAGAGGTGCAGCAGAATCATCTTAGCTTTGAAAAAGGAGCTTGTTACTTCTTGCTTGCATACTTTGTAAACTGTGTCCCTCAGTTAATGAACACGGAGAGAAAATGGAATCATTTTCTTTTTACGGCGGATGTTTGCTGTGCCTCTCCAGGAAGACAGAGCGTAATGAAGCCATGAAAGCTCCTTACAGCTCTCTATGCAATGTAGCACCATTTTCTGGTTTGCACACCAGCAGCAGGAGGGATTTCTGGCCTCAATTTGAAATAACAACATTGCTTGCCTTGCTTACAGACAGTGCCATCCTGCCTGGTGTGTGTTAGTCTCTACCACAGAACAAGTGGTTCCCTGACAAAATTGCTACAAGAGCATGGATTCAAATTGAACAATATGAAAAACATGGTGGGCTGACTGTCTCCAGATCATATATAAAATTTGACAGAACTCTCTGTATCACTAAGAATAAGAATTGTCTCGAGCAAACAGGATTTTCTTTGAAAGAATCTTTAAACTGTTACAAATACCTTCTTGATGCTCTTATTAGCAAAAAATACAAGGATCGTCTTTCTCTTGGGCGTTGTTTGGTACTTTATACTTACTAAAGCTATTCTTGGTTCTACAAATAGATTTTTGATAGAACTCATGCTAACGAGACTTTTGGAAATTTCATGGATTCATAGGCTGTTTCTGTGTTCTGTAGTTGGGGACATTGTTCATGGCTCTGGCTTCTTTGTGGCATAACACAAATTCAAAACAGCATTATTGTTTCATGCCCTGTACTTATTTAGCAATGAATACTTTTCAGTAAAATCTTACCAGTTTGTGAGTGGTTACAGGGTTGGCTATTAACATACATCACATAGTTTGGAGGATTTTTCTCTGAGCAAGACCTTGTTATTAGGAGGAATGTAATTTCTAGGCAGAACTAATCACCTGAAAGATTAATTAGTTGGGCACTTGGAAAAACTGTTCCTTCAAAGTGAAGAAGAATGATGAATAGTGTAATTGGGATGTTGCGTTTAAAGGCAGCACAAAATAGAAATTGTTCTCATGTCAGGATTTAAGTTCCAGATAACAGAGATTCTGCTAATATAATGATTTCTTTTTTCTCCCAACTGTTTATTGTTCTTGTTTACTTTCTTTTAAGTAAGAGTGCAGATGCTCTTGATATGAATTTCATTTCACATTCAGATTACTTCTTTCTTCCATTATCTCATCAAAGTAAACATCCCTGTGCTCAAATCTAGCATAAATATCCCAGTTTAATTCTGTAGAGCATTCTAATTTTATGATTGGGCAACATAGATGAGATTTAATTTCCCTGGTAATGCCACCTTTTCTGCAGCATACTGCAAGCCATAGGAGGGTTACCTGAAAAGTTGGTCAGGTGGTGTTAACAGGGCTACAGATGAATGTTTCCATAAATAACAATCAGTCCGCATCTTAACAAGATGCTGGTCAAAGTAATTTGTACTAGTCCACAGATGTAAGCTCTGCTGCCCAGCCAGATCCATTTTTGTATTATTCTGTGCTTGACTTAGCCTGAACAGCTCTGTCAGACCCTGTATTATTCATGACATACATTTGTTTGGTCCCCTGCCTGCTCAGTGCATTTGTGCACCAGGCGCTGTCTGCGTGTCCAATCCCCATCGATGCACCAAGCCCTGCTGTTCTCATGCCTGCTCACCAGCTGGGCCTGGCCCAGGCTAAACCTCTCTGGAGTGCAGCAGCTGTGGAATACGTGCTCCTTCCTTGGGTCCCAGGTGCCTCTGAGCTGAGTGAGGCAGAAGCTCTGCAGTTGCAAGGTGAGGCCAAGCCCTGTCCCATCCTGTCCCCAGTTCAAGCAAGCCAAGCCATCGAGCAAGGACACGAGTCCCTGTTCCAGGAGCAGCACTCTGGGGGTCATTGGAGCTCAGAGACCTCAGTCCTGCTTTTAGACCTGCTTGGGCTTTGGGTGTGCTCCAGTGGCACAGCAGACCCTCATCCCTGCCCCCCTGTCCCTCCCCAAGTTCTTCCACTCCTTTTGCTGGTCATTTTGTTAATCCCAAAATCACTAAATGCTGTGCCATCCTGCAGGGGGGTATCTCTACTGAAATTCACAGCTTCTGGTGACACAATGTCATGTAAGAGTTTGCAGCATGACATTTCCAATGGCATTCCCCTCTGTCTGGATTCCCACCTTGGAGATTCTCCAAGGATGTGTTTATTGGTGCATAGCCCTCCTGTTGCTCTTGCATAAAGCTGCAGTGAAACAGGGCTGCAGGCTTGGTTTTGGTACAGCCTGAAATTCAGGCCAAGTGCTTGTTTACTGAATGCTTGGTTATATATGAAGTGAAATACATAAAATTTAATGTTAATTTAGTCGAAAACTGAAATTATCTATGTGTGGGAGAGAAAATTCTCCTCAGTTGCTGCAGCTGATTCAGTTGCTTTTCTCTCAGCAAATAGTGTAATTCATTTGCAATAGTCAAAGGATAATTGGTCTTTTTAGAACTAGTTCTTGTGTTTATTAGTTCCTATATTAGCAAGGTGACTAGTGGTTTAGGGTCTTGCTTTTGGTACTCCATGGTTTACAAAACAGTTATATTGATTTCCTTTTGTTTCTGAGGAGGATAACTTTATAATGCTAAAGACAACTAGCAAAACCATATAATGGAATAATATAAATGCATTTTTAGTTCATGCTGTTTCTTAGCAGCATATTGGTTTCTAGGCTGAAGTACACGAATTAGCAGTGGTTTGGGGTTTTTTTTTATCATAGCTTAGGACCTGTTGCCAGTTTACATAAAGGAGAGCAAATATACCACTGAACTTCTGAAATGGTTTTTTTTTCAAAACTAGGTTCTAATTAATACAGTCAGGATTTGCAGTAACAAGCAAGTTTGAACTTCACTACTGTCAACAAGTTGGGATCTGAGGTTTTTTTTTGTTTTCATCAGAGACATATGGAAAACCACCAGTGTCTGTTGGTCTGAAAACTGTAGCTGATCTATCAAAGTCCTTTAACAATTCATCCATTCTGAGGCTGTTAAAAAGTGTTTAATTTTTTTCATACTCACAAGAGACAGTATGTGTGCTTACATTTTTCCTTGAAAGACCAGGAGCTTTTCAATCCAGAGAGAGAAATGTACAGAATCTGTACAAAGTGGAGAAAGTGCCCATTTTCTGACAGTAAATGTTTCTGCTCAAGTATTTGCACTGGATTATAATGAAGCTTTGGTTAAGCAGATTAAACAGACAAAAGCAGCGAAACTTCAAAGGCTGACCAAATGTGCTGAGGTTTTTATTTCCCCAGTCTGTAATGCCTGCTTTTGCCTTCCTCTCATTAGCACAGAAAAATAAGCCAGTAGAGCACAATGTGTTGTCCCTCTGTAGTGCCTGCAGCGGCTGATTGCTAACGGGGTTCTGGGGGTGAGTATCGAAGCCTTTTCCAACACAGCAGTAGATAAGAGACCTCCTATGGGAAGGGTTTTAAGAGCAACTGCACAGCTGAGAGCTCAGCTGTTTGTAGAGCTCCTTTTAGATACCAAGATGCAAAAGCTTCCTTCCAAACACAGATGTTAAATCTGTGACTTAATCAATGGTTAATTAACTATTTTTACATGCTCAAAACAGCAAAAGGATCTCTGTGCTTTGGTAAGCTACAAGGAATAAGGTAAAGCAGTATTCACTGGCGTGGTGTAACAATCCAAACTGATTTGATATTTTTGGGTTGCATTTTCCAGTATTCTCTACAGAACAGTTAAGTGTGCAGCATCTGTTACGGTTTTTATTCTGAAAAGTGATTCCTGCACTGTGGGATTGATTTGGGCTTTTGTGTCACATAGTCAAGGAGTTACCAGAGACCACACAGAATTTAGAAGTTTTAATCAGGTGGGGGAGAAGTTAATATGTTTAGAATATATAAAATAATAAAATGAAATTATTTAAAAAATTAAATATGCACAATTTTACAAGTACAGAAATTATGTAAGCTCTGTAACAGGTTCCTGTTAAGCTCATTTGATAATGTTACAGGTCATTAACTAATATGGTGTATATGAGAAGTAACAACACTGGACATAGTTGTGAAACAGCAGTAAATTTGTACACTTTGTACATTTGTGTGCTTTTGGATTAATTTTGAAAAATTACTGTAATTCAAATCAAATGAACTATTTTTGGATCTCTGAATATTTTGAACTGCCTGAATACCTGTGAAGCAGCAAAATCTTGTTCTGAGCAGGTAAATGGCATTTCTTTGATTTAACCACCCACCTCCACATACCACAGAGCCTCAGAGATCTCTCTGTTGGGGATGTTTTCTCTGGATTTTTCTAGAACTGGACTCTGATGCTACAGAACAAAAGCATCTTCTAAGCTTCACTTCAAATAATACTATTGCTAAAATTTGTTATGTTGTAGCAGCCTTGCCAGAAGATGTATGAAAAGAACCTTCTTAATAATTTTGGAAGAAAGGCTTTTTCATTTCATTTGAAGAAGGAATCTGTGGAGTCAAGACAGAAAATCTGACTAAGTCCCACAGCCTTTCAATACTAAATTTAATGTTCTTTTCCTTCTTATTTTGCTACATGACTGAGCCTTTTATGCTGAATGCCTGAGATACATGCCTTGTCATTCAGAAAGCAAGTCAAGCTGTAAGCTACAGGAAGTTTTGTCTGTGAGCTGTTATTTCTTCCTCACTGTTGTGCTGTGAGGTCCCAGACAACTCCTTCTGAAGTGACATGAGATGGCTCTGCCTTGGTAAATCAGCAAGATGGGAATGGAGAGCAGAACTGCAGGATCTCCCAGGCCACTGACTGCCCAGGCTGGCTCAGAGGCACCTGGGAGAGGTGAATGTTTGTGTGCCTGAGCAGCTAGGGACACCTTTTTAACGAAGTAGAAGCTTGGTTTGGCAACTTCCTTGCAGTTACTTGCAATGAGGGAACTTCAAGTAGTCCCCTGTAATTTTAGAGATAGTGGAGTAAATGAAGAAGACAGATGGGAAGTAACAAGTCAACAGACAAAGGAGCTTCAGAGACAGCTCTTGCCTTGCATAGGAGAGAAAGATGAACTGTGAAACCCCCTGTTCATCATGCTGGAGCCTGTGCAGCACTCAGAGCATGGCTGGTCTCAGGGCGGCTGACAGGCATCTGCAGCTGACTTTCTTTAGTCAAAATCAGCAAGGTTTAGTTCTTTCTCTAGGAAAGTCCCTTTACTTTTTTTTAAGACTGAAAGTTCTTGTGTCATTTTTAGCTTCTGTGTCTGCAAAAATTTAATTTCACTGCCATAGCACAAACTAAAGCAAAACATTTGCTTGCAACTTGAAAAGAGAGTTTCATAATTCAAACTCAGAAGAGGTGACATTTATCAGCAAGGCAAAGGTATCGGTGTCATCAAATTGTGAGTGGTCTTTAACATTTTTCATTTCTCTAAAGTTAAAAGGCTTCTTTGAATTCACTAGATAAAATTGGTTTGCAAGCGGGATAATAGGCCAACACAATTTGAAGGTCGTTTCCTTCCTCCTGTTTCACAGATACCCAAAGAGTCTGTGCTTTTACTGTCACAGGGTATTTCAATTTAAAAATGCTCCTTCCAAGACACATCTCATTCAGAGTAAGATGCCTTAGGAAAGACTGGAACTTGATTTTTGGTAGGAAAAAATTATGTGAGAAGATAGATAGTTATGAAGAGAAAGTTACTGAGGAGAACTTTCTGCATACAAAGAATGATACTAAAGCATTATTTGGAGTAAATACTATTATCTATTTATTTCACAGTTTATGCTGATATTTTGTGCTACATTGAGTCCATTTGCTGTTTACTGCAGTAGGAAGGAGCAGGTGCAATTTTTTGGTAGACCTTGAAACTTGAAGACCATCATCTTTCTACAGAAGAGTTTTTACACACATTTGAGATTTTAATTTTATCCAAGTCACAGAAATTCACATCACTTCATGAGTAGATGTATCTGGTGTCTAAAACTGATGTAATGAATTTAGTAGCTGAAAATAGAAGGTGAACGTTGCTGTATCTGCCACACAGAAATGTAACAGTACATTTCTTTTTTTTTTCCCTCTTTCTCTCTTTTAAGGGTCAGAAGGCTTGGATAGAGAAGACCTTTTCTAAAAGAGAATGCATCTATATAATTGCCAACAACAAAGACGCTACCAGGTAACATTTGAAATCTTTTTTTCAGCAGAAAATCTTAATACCAGAGAAACTTAACTTTGTTTGGGTTTAGATGTGTGAAACCCAGTTTAGTCACTGCCTGTAAAGGGAGATGACAGGGGAACAAAAGCACAAGTCATGCTTGCACTCCAGTCTGCACAGAGCCATGGGACATGTCACACAGAGATGACAAGACTGGGAGCAGGGAGGTAGTGAGTTGTTAGCTCCTAGCTTTGCAAACCATAATAGATTCATACTGAATTCTGAAAGCAGAGGTGCAGCAGTGTGGTGCCATCCTTCACAGTTGGTATGATATTACCAATGACAATAGCAGACGGGGATTTGATTTCTTAGTCTGAATATTACCGTTACTCCATGGGCTAGCTGCATATCGTGGTCCAGCTTGTGTGGATAACAGAACAGGTAATGTCACATGCAAGCTGTCACCTCTAGGTAAGAAACAGGTGGTCTGTGCTCCTGTTCTGCATTCTTCCTCCTTGCCTGGCCTTTTACCTAGAACAGCTTTCCAGTGCATAACAGAAGTGAAGTGAATTTTATTATCTTTGCATGTTAAAAACCACCTAAGCCTGTTAATTCTTGCATATATGTGTATGTGAGAGGTGTTTTCTATTATTCATCTTGGGTAGTTGAAAATCTAATTTCTGATTGTTTCTTTTTTTAAGATACTGTAATCAAAGTCACTTCATATTTTAACCTCCAGGTGCTGCTGTGGGCAGCTCATTAACCAACATATTCCACCTCCTCCAAGTATAACAGCTAATAAAAATGAAGAAGAAACGAAGCAAGTGGAAGCTCAGCCAGAGAAATGGTCTGTCAGTAAACACACCCAAGCATACCCAACAGATGCCTATGGAAACCTGGAATTCCAGGGAGGAGGACATTCAAATAAGGCCATGGTAAGGGGCATAGGATACTCTAAGGTATTTATTTATCTGGTGTTCAACAGACTCCTGAGTTTTCTTAGCAGTAAAAGTAACAGCAGTTCAAACTTCCGCAAAAATTCTCTTTGTTTTTCCTCTCTTCTGAAGAAATCCAAACTTAGGTTTGTTTCCATGTTTGCAAATTGTAAAACTCTCTCTTCAGGATGAAAGGCAAGCAGTAACCATTCTTTGCTCAGAGAAGTTTTCAGAACAGGTTGAGTGACAGCATTACACGTTGCTCTTTGCAGTACATCCGTGTGTCCTACGACACTAAACCAGATTCTCTGCTGCATCTCATGGTGAAAGACTGGCAACTGGAACTGCCCAAACTCTTAATCTCTGTCCATGGAGGCCTCCAGAACTTTGAAATGCAACCAAAATTAAAGCAAGTGTTTGGAAAAGGTCTGATAAAGGCTGCCATGACTACGGGAGCTTGGATTTTCACTGGTGGTGTTAGTACAGGTAAGCAATTGCCATCACTTTTAGTTTACTTAAGAATTCAGTGATGTTCATTCACTAATCTTTCCCACAGGCAGAAGATTTAAGTCTACATGAACGAGTCATTACCCACTAGACCAAAAAAGGAGCATTGTAATCATTTGTGTTAATCTCCTTCCCAGCCCAGACCATAAGATTTTCCTGGGTCAGTATTGATTTGCATTACTCGGTGTTTCCCCTGAAAACAAATTTCAGCCTTGGTTTCAGTAGCAAGGAATCTACCACTAGTTCTAATACACTTCTTTTAGTGCTTGGTTTTACCTGTAGTTAAGTTTCCTACTCCAAATTTAGCTTTGGTGTGGTTTTTTTGTACAAAGATCTATTTATTACTGAAAGTGTATTTCCTGCTGTCATGGTTTGTGTCCAATGAATAACATACCTCAGACAAGTGTACAGATTACACTGTGGTGAGTTGGTAATGGGATAAGTCTTCCACAGACTTCACTGAATTCAGCACAATGATGTGAGAAGGTCATGGGACTTCCAACACAGCCATTACAAAATAAACCATGGCTGTCTGCATTGCATGTTCTACTATAATGTACCAGTACCAGTTTAGTAGTGAAAGCACCTCAGTAGCTCCATGAGAGGCAAGAAGAAAATTCTGTTGTTTAGTGATCAGTCTAAAGTGCCAAAAATGCATTAAATTAATTGTACCTATAGGTGTCATTCGTCATGTGGGAGATGCCTTGAAAGATCATTCTTCCAAATCCAGAGGACGAATATGTGCCATAGGAATTGCACCATGGGGCATTGTAGAAAACAAGGAAGATCTAATAGGAAAAGATGTAAGTGTTTAAGGAAACAACTGTGTGAAAATGCATTGTTAATATTTCTGAAATACTACTTTTTTCCATTTCTAAAGCAGGCCTAGAAGGTGAAATTGAACAATTTCTTGAGAAAACCTGTTGTTTAAGAATATTTCTCAGCTTGTCATATATGATCTCAAAATAAATATGGAATTGCTGAGGTTTCCGTTCCTTTCTTTAGTAAAGACCTCTCTGTGGTGACAGTTTTACATCCTAACTTCAGTGTGGCACTCTGAGACTTCTGTAAATCACATAAGGGCCTTATTGTGTGTGCAAGGCTGGCATTTATTATAGGTGGGTACTCTGGAGTGGCATGTGAATTACTAGGAACTCCAAATGAGAATGTATTTTCTAATGCACTAAGAGGATTATGTAACAGCACAGTGTGTGAACAAGGAGAGCATGGTAATGAGCTTAGGGGAACATGCAGGGGAGTGCACAATCTGACTGTCATCCTCTAAAGAAAACAGTGCTGTCAGGAGGACAGATTTGGAATGTAAAAGCAAGCTCCATTTCTAATTCTCCTCTGGTTTTTATAGAGGTTTGCTTAGAGAAGACTCTGAGTGTGCCTCTATTGGGTGGTGTGGGGCATTTTCCCATTTGATTCTTCCTTCTAACCTAGGTGCATCTCTCCTCTTGGCACACAGGTAACACGAGTTTACCAAACAATGTCAAACCCTTTAAGTAAGCTCTCTGTGCTCAACAGTTCCCACACCCACTTCATTCTGGCAGACAATGGCACATTAGGTAAATATGGAGCTGAAGTCAAGTTACGGCGTCAGCTGGAAAAGCACATTTCCCTTCAGAAGATTAACACACGTAAGTACAAGTGGGGCAAACTGTGACCATAATGTCTTGAAGTGGGGGAAGGAGGGCTTGAAGTACTTGAAATTATGGAAATTAAAGGCTTCTTCCAGTTCTTTCCATGGAAATGTGATCAGGACTGTGTGGCTGGTCTAGAACATGTGCTGTTTGATAAGTGTTTGATAATGCCATGGAGTAGGATTGCATAAAGGGATGAGGAAAAATTGGCAAATCATAGTGAGGAGAAGCTTCAAAGCAGTGAGAATCTAAGGAAAAGGAAATGCAAAGAATTTGTGCACTTCTAGGCTAGAATTCATAAGCACCAGTAAACACACAGAACAAGGGGATTTTTTACAGTTCCTGTTTACTGGAATCCTGTGCAGCTTAGTGATTTCTGATTTTGAATGTTCACACAAGCATTTTATTTTCTCTTTTATATATGGATTTTTTTTCATTTGAAATATCACACTCGAAATTCTTTGGTCTTCCTGATAAACTTAGCAGACATTTTGATTTTTAATGACAATTAAGACAATTTCACCTTAATGCTTTCATATTTAGAGTTTTGTGCAGTTTAAAATTTCTTACAGCTATTATGGCCTCTTTAAAATAATTTTCTAGAATTTTTCTCATTGTTATTTAGAAAATAATTCTTTTAAAAGATATATATTCATTAACATATAAAATATTAATTTTAAAAGGTTAAATAGAAAATATATAAACTATTTAAAAACAACTTCACAACCCTAATTAAAAATGGTCCAAAAAATGTCAATACTCTTTCAATTCACACATCGGTTAAAAGCTACTGGAGAATCTACATCAGTTCTACCAGTTGCTTTTCTTACCTCTTACTGGTACCCCTATAAACTGTGTAAGCCTGTAAAAATAAGAGAAAAGAAACATCCAGAACAGCAATTGCATTGAACTCCACAGAAGTTCCTTATAGGGCCAAAGTGCCCCTATAGGTAGAGCAGAAAACTCAAATAGAGTGCCAGGTAAAGCCAAAAGGTGCAATTAGAGATCAGCCATGAGGTATCCAAATGTTCCAGGAATTCTCTAAGTGCTGCCCTGTGCCTGTGGTGAGCCTAGGAAACAGCTCAGGAAAATGCTGCCCCTTGCCTTTGAGCACAGAGGCAGTGCCAGGTGCTGCTGCCCACAGATGGAAACAGCTCAGCCTGCTTTTGTCATCTTTGTCTTCTGCAGAAGTGCTGGCAGAGCTGGAAGGTTGTAAAAGGGAGCATTGGCATGAAAGGTCAGGAATTCAGGGCCCAGAGATAAGATGTTCTGTGCCATTCCTTTTAATACACTGGGGCTTGGGGATATCAACTCTGGTTTGGGTAGTTGTTTGATGGTTTTTGTCATGAGAAGGGCAAAGTCAGGAGTACACATAGAAACCTGTTCTGTGAAGGGCTGCAGTACACCTGCTAGTTACAACATACAGGGAGTTGTTTTGTTTCTTCTTAATCACTCCAAGCACAGGCACCTCTGCTGGAAATCTCAGGAGGAATCATTAAAGATTTCATGGATGCTCAGGCCGGCCCTGTGCTCTGTGACTCCTCCTTATCAGAGCTGGGGTGTACTGACAGGAGGATGTCAGGAAGCTTCTCCTGTTACTGTGCATGGTGTTCCTGTTCTGCAGAGAAGAATCCAGGTTGAAAACATGAACTCTTTCACGCGTTCTCAGCCAAACAAAAAAAGTGCATCTTTATAAAGCGCTGGTCATTTCACAGGTTAAGAACTGAATTCAATTTCTTATGATAGTGGAATTAGTCAGCATTCAGGTAATGTTTTGTCCTTCATTTCCCCAAGTTTCTTGTGACCAAGGCTACTGAGACCATGTGACCTGTGGGCTTCCCTTTGTCATCCTATGCCTGGAGATCACAGTGAGGCAGGGACAGCAAAGGGATGCTCAGCTGTCGTCTCTTCCATCGACCAGCCATTTCAGCCTCATGATTAAAACACTAATTCCATTTTTTTACTTTAGGAATAAGCATAGGTATGTCACCTCACTGAAGACTATCCTAGGCAACCAATGAAGAGGTAAAGCATCAAAGGCTGGGAGCCTGATGAAGCAGTCATGTTAGCTGCTTTATCTGTACCTGGTGTCTGTCGAGAGAAGTCACAAACATCCACCAACACTGAGTGGATAAGTTACCAGTATGGAGCTGATACAAAAGCAAGGGCAGAGAGACATCTTGCTCTTTTCCTTTTGGGCTTGGGGAACAGCATATGGATGTTTTTGCTCACATTGGCCATGAAATGGCAATCATTTTTCCTCAGGACTCTGGTTTGAAGCAATGCTCTAACACAGAAATCACATCCACCTATCCCGATTCCTTAAACTAAGTTTCAATGACACTTCTTTTTTTTTCTTGTTTCTGTTCTTCTGGTTTTTGCAGGACTGGGGCAAGGTGTTCCTGTAGTTGGGCTCATAGTAGAAGGAGGTCCCAATGTGATCTCCATTGTCTTGGAGTGTCTGCGGGAAGACCCCCCTCTCCCGGTGGTGATCTGCGACGGCAGCGGGCGAGCGTCAGACATCCTGTCATTTGCACACAAGTATTCAGAGGAAGGAGGGTAAGGGTTCAAGATCTTCACCAAAGCTGTGTAGGACTGTATGCCTTGCTTTCATAGAGCTTCATTAAAAAAAGCCCCTCAAGGACAAAATGCTGCTAACAGAGGCATTCTGCTGTCAGCCAGCTTTTGTTGCCTGTTTGGTCTTAGCCCTGAAGTTGGTGAGTAGAAGTTATTACCACTCTGAATGCATGTTATGGGCCTTTGAAATGAGCTTGCTCTCAGTACAGCACACTGTTTTACAAGCTCCATCAGGGTTTGCTGCACTATACTTTGTGCTGGATTGAGCATGGTAGAAGCAAGGACAAGTTCCCAGGAATAACTCTTTTCTTCAGGCTAGGGCTGAGGTTAATTAGTGCATGGATTTGCAAAATGTGTACTGCCTGATTCTGCTGTGTTGTGTGAATGAATTTCACTGTCCAAGAGTGCCAGACCAGCTGTGGAAATTTTGGGCTTCCTTCATTCTCTTGCTTTTGCCTTCCAGGAAAACACCTTGTATATTGTCCTAATTAGGTTGTGGCATACCTGTCTTGTGCTGAAGATAGAACCTATTTCCTTGACTGAAGTTGGAGCTTAGCTTGGATTAAATATTAAGCAGACAAGTAGTGTTGCAAGCAGTGTGGATATTATTTGCTGAATTAGGAGAGCAGCTCTTACGCTGGATTTTGTTGGTGTTTAGACATAGCACATATTTAATTGCACCAACAGAATTTATGATTCAGCAACTTTCCTTTCTGTCTAACAAGCTTCCATAGTTTAGATCATACCTAGCTTGCTTTTTTTTTTAATTTCTTATTCATTCTTCCTATCAGCTCATAAGTAATTGAAAGAGCTTATCAGGATCAGTCTCTCAGAGATGTGCTTGCTGCATGACTTTCCCTCCCAGTGACAGTGCATATGATGCAGTGTCCAATTTTCTTCTCCAATAATTATGATAAATGTGTTCATCTAGTAAGGCAGATCTATAATGAGAATTTTTTGTCAGTCCAATCATTTTCTCACAGTGAATTTTGAATTTTACTACATCTCTCATCTGCTGGTAATGTTTGCCATAATCTGAAAACACATGTGTTTTATTGGGAAATGGATGAAGATTGAAAGGCTGTTTTGTAATGGTTTGGGAGAGCAAACATTCCTGACCTTTCTATAGAGTTTTCAATGTAATTTCTTAAATTATCTTTTGGATTGTTCATTTCTTTCTCGGTGGGGTATTATGAGGTTTCAGATGCATTAGCAAGTTCAGTCCTCTGTTTAAGACCATAACCAAGGTGACATATCAGAAGTGTGAAGTATTTTGGGGTTTTTAGCTATATGCAAAGGGACTTGGAACATATAGAAGCAAAGCTGGGGGTTCTGTAAGGCCTAATGCTAAAATCCTGAAGACTGAAATTGTTAACAGAAGTATATCTATGATATATAAGGGGAATACCTGGATATTATAGTATCTTAAACAGTAGGCCTTCTGACTATATATTCATTCTGGCAATGTCTTCTTTTATGTCTCATCTTTCATTTAGGATAATAAATGAATCCCTTAGGGACCAGCTTCTAGTTACCATCCAGAAAACCTTTAACTACAACAGAAATCAAGCTCATCAGCTGTTTGTCATTCTTATGGAGTGCATGAAAAAAAAAGAACTTGTAAGTATCCTAAAAGTAGTTCACAAAGGTGATTTCTGTGACCAAACTTTACAGAGTACTTTTAAGTGCCATTTTCCCAGGGTTATAGTTTAAGCTTTTTCCCCCCATGTAGCTGCATTAAATGTACACATTCAGGCATAAACACAGGCCAAGAAGGGATTACATCTTCTGGAAAGTCCCAAAACCAAATTTCAGATGCTTCTCCTATGTAAATTGATAGGAATCTTTATCCACAGACTTCAGCAAGGCAGAATAGGACACCAAGAGAAATGCACTAAACCCAAGATCCAGTGCCAAAAGTGGAGGAAGGATAATTGAAGAAAGGGTTCCTAGGAGCAAAAAGCATTCAGAGTACATCAACACATTTTTGTTTTCTGACATAGTTACTCCTTAACAGCCTTTCATTCCAGGGAAAGGGGCTTGGCAGGCCTGTTGAAAGAAACTGAAGCATTGTTTTCCTGAAGATCCCCCCGTGTTCCTTGCTCCTGGTTTGCTGCAGGTCTGCTGTGTGTGCTGCAGCCCTCACTCAGGCTCCTGCCTGTCTCCCACATCCCAGCTGCAGAGAAAAGTGTGCTCAGGAAAAGAAAACCTTTGACATTCACATCTGTGGTCTGGAAGCAGTGTATTGAAACTGCTTCCACTGTGTCTTTGCAGGCAGAATGAATCCCTGAGTGTTTGACTTTGAGTAATTATTTCTCTGAAGTTTTGTAAATATGATGCCAAGATGAGTTCCATACATACACCTTCACTGGATGTAAAGTTGGTAGTAAACATGACTCTGATAAGCTGACTGAAAAGTGAATCAGCCTTGCTAAAAAATTGGTTTGAGAAAAGAGGAGAGCCCCCAGCTGCTTTAGTCAGACTGCTTTGAAATTAAAATGCATCAGAGCACGCCTGGTTTACTCAGCAAAATTCAGACACTGGCTGTGCAGCCTAAGCAGACTTGTGGTTATGGTTTTCTGTTGATAGTTTGTCTGTTCTTGTTAATTAGTAATATTCT
>NW_005054313.1:8281357-8284204 GCF_000277835.1 Geospiza fortis | reverse complement strand
CTGTTGAGAAAATTGCTAGTCTCAGTAGATAATGTGAATAGCTGCTTTTGGAAAATGAAGAATTTGAGGTTCTTTGGTCATACTTAATTTGGTATTAAGTTTGTTAACATAGAGTATTTGGTTATTCTGCTTTTGAATAATTAGTCATCTAATATGTAGTTAAATGGCTAAGCTTTACATTAATTACTATTTTTAAAATCATTGAATTGCAATTGACTGAACTAAGCAAATGTGACTAAAAATAATTGCTTTTTTTTTACTTGGTTCTGCCTTTTTGATTGTCATACATAACACAACCTGCAGCTAAGAAGTATTTGAGTCTTATCATCAATAAAATAGATGCTATGATAATTATCTTGAGTAACTAGCATTTCCATTTCCATTACTTCTAGGAAGTAATAGAACCATCAGAAAACAATTGGTTTTGCATGGCAGTTTTGTCACCACATTTTAGAATACGTGGATTTGGTGAAGATTTTTCATCAAGTTTGTCTGTTCACCAATGCAGGGACATTTTAGGATAACTTCACTGAAAGAATTTAATTAAACATTTCTGTGAAAACTAAATTTCAAAGAAAAATTTAGTCAAACTGTACTTTTTGAAAAATCTTAAGTTGAAGGGAATAATGAAGCAGCACCATTCTGCCCCATTTTCTATCCACATGTTCAGTGTCTCTCTTTCCTGTGCTGTAATTTGGTGTGTTTGGTTTTAGATCACCGTGTTCCGCATGGGCTCGGAAGGGCAGCACGACATTGAGATGTCCATCCTCACTGCTCTCCTCAAAGGTGGGTGTTCCAGGCACACAGGAGGGCTGCACAAGCATCCCAAGAGGGCATCCCTATGCCCTGTCTGACATTCACTCTTCTTGTTTAAGTTCTTGATTTCTTCACTTGGATTTTAACAAGTGCCTGGGTGTGTTTGGCACACATGTTCAGATTAGCATGAGGCATAAAATCTAAATTGAAAGTTTTGTGTGGCTTTCCTCCCCTGAAAGCGTGGGATGGGAGTGCTGCAACAACTGTACTGCTGATACTGCAGCTCATTTTATTGCAGTTCTAGCATACGTGGATAAAGTTAGGGAAAAAAATGGGAAGATGAAAGGCTGTCTGGATTTCTCCAGATCTCAGACTGTGCCATTTAAACCTTAGAGCAATAGGATCAGTTCCATATATAATTGGGGTTTTTTATGTTTGCTGAGACAACCTTTTTCTGTCTGTGGGTATACAGTGGTTGATACAGGCTCTATATGGGATCTCTGGAGTCCCCAAATTTACACTTTTATGTACAGTATCAGCCAGAAGAGCTGAGAGGAGTCTTTAAGAAGAGCTAAATGTCTGACTTCAGCATCAGAATAAAAGTCAATATGGAAGCTTAAAAAAAAAAAAGGGAGACAATCTCATTAATCCTTTGGAAATTAGGATTTTGGGGTTAGATGGTATAATGTGATTGGATGAATCCACTGCTTTGTCTAATAATAGTATGATATGGAGCCAGACTTGCTGTTTTCTACTTATTGCAGAAGGTTGTCCAGTTTTGTTTCATCATGTGTGAAATATGAAACCTTTGTGGTTTCTCTTCAGGTACCAATGCATCTGCTCCAGACCAGCTCAGCCTGGCTTTGGCCTGGAATCGTGTAGACATTGCACGCAGCCAGATCTTTGTCTTTGGACACCACTGGCCAGTAAGACAAAGTTTTCTTTCTTTTTCAGTAGTTTAAATTGTGTAATATTTACACCTTGGGTTTTGATGCTGCACTGGCAGCAATGGTGAAACACTGCAGTTCACCTGTGTAAATAAAATCCTTTATTTAAGCTATTTTTATGTCTCACTGTGTTGATGCTTTTTGCTTTGCTGTGTGAACCATCTGATGCTGAATTACTCCAAGGTGTCATGAGGAGAGCAGCAATCCAGTTTTCTTCACTGTGCATTTTATGCAACCTAAGCATTATCTGCAGCAAGTTAAGCCTCCAAAGTGTGGTGCATGTGTGCCTCTGCCCTGGGCAGACAGGTTGGAAAGGGGAAGGACTTTAGCTGAATAAATGTTTCTCAAGAGGAATAGACAGAAATACCGTCTGCAGAACAGAAATGAACCAGTGAGTGGTTCTCTGTCCTCTCCTCTCTGCTCTGCAGCGTGGATGCTGTTTGGCGTCATGCAGCATTCTTGTTAGGCTCTTTCTGTCCAGCTCTTGTTGCTATTTATTTTCACAACTATTGCTTTCAGAGAGAGCAAAGGATCTGAAGTGTCCCAGTCCTCTCACACTGATTTTATTTTTCAAGAGAAATCCTCCCCAGTCAGTCTCCTTCACTGCCTCAACTTTCAATGTTACAAAGTTAGACTTAACAGCTTTTAAAAAGGGGTAAAGCTGTGACTAGGCAGAAAGGCCCTTAAACTTAGAGAAGTTACCATTTTTAGTTGACTAAATGTGAGAAGTGGTGTCTGGGGGGTGAGCTTGGTAGGAGTGTACTTAGTTAAATAGTTACTGTAAGATCAATTAGATTTCTAATACTTTAATGCATTATAAACACAGCCTTTAGGAAGCCTTACAGCTCCTGATGGTACAGCTCCTGAGAAGGAAAAGAAATCTCCAGCACCTCAGACTAAAGCAGGCAGAGGGAAAGGAAAAGGAAAGAAAAAGGGAGGAAAAGCAAAAGAGGAACCAGAAGAAGAAACAGACCCAAGAAAACTTGAACTCCTGAACTGGGTGAGATGAAAGTATTTGTATAAAAAACTGCTGAAGATTTTTTTTTTTGTTCTGAGGTATAAAGACAGAAGGAAGACACACATTTTTATTCTGTAGAATGCTCTTTTGCACATTCTCACAAGATCAGCTGTAGATTCTGCAGGA
>NW_005054313.1:8249973-8281347 GCF_000277835.1 Geospiza fortis | reverse complement strand
CCAAGAATCCCTCTCTCATCCCATGTGCACCACATGCAGCCATACGTCAAAAGTACAAGTCAGTACTGAGCTGCAGCATCTTCTTCCCTGCACTTGTCAGAAGGAAATAAAACCACCAGTGAATGTCTTCCTTCTGTGAATGTGTTGGTTTGACTTGTTCCTATCATGCTGAGCAAGTAAAACCCCTTTTCACTTAATGTGTCAGGCACGGTATGCCTGGTTTAGTTAAAAATGCTAAACAGAATAATTGAAAGCTACATGCTGAAAGACTGAAAGCTACAGTTGTATTGCTAAGGTTGGGAAATCTCTGCTATCTCTACTCACTTCATGTGGTTAAAATGTTACTTTCTAAATTCCTTTTTACTTACAGAGTACTCAACATTTGTGGGAACTCAATCCATATCCTAAGTACTGAAAATGGCTGTGGCTGCTGCCCAACCAGCTCATTTGTACTCATGTGGTCTCCCATTCTGCAATTCAGGTGAACTCCCTGGAGCAGGCTATGCTGGATGCACTGGTCCTGGATCGAGTGGACTTTGTGAAGCTGCTCATTGAGAATGGAGTGAACATGCAGCACTTCCTGACTATTCCTCGCCTGGAGGAGCTGTATAACACTGTGAGTGAGCAGAAATGCTAAAAAGCCCTCTGTATTTTACCACTGTGTACATGACTTGAATCACCACTGAAGGGTTTATAAAAAAGGGATATTACACAGCTCTTGATAGAAAGGTGTTTGTCATGGTAGCCCAGTTCCTTCTTTTCTCCCCTCTGGGGTGTGATGGCACATGGCTGTTGTCTGAAGTTCTGCATAAGCTGTCAGATCACTGATTGTGTTCATGTTTGCAAAAAATCTGAGGAACTGAAGCTCTAATGGACCATGAATTATTTTTATTTCAGAGACTGGGTCCGCCAAATACGCTGCATTTGCTAGTCAGAGATGTGAAAAAGGTAAGCAGCATTACATTTGTGTGATTGCATTAGCCATGTGAATCAACAGTAAAAGCAACCATAGCATGGGGCCAAGCAGGCATTTGAAATTAGATGGCAGCTGTTAAGTTAAATGTCTCCCTGTGGCAAAAAGTAATGTCAGTCTAAATTGGATATGGAGTGCTAGTAATTTAAAAACTAAGGAGTTAACTGAATTAAGTTCCTATAGTGTAATGTGGCATTTGAGATTTAGGTTGATACTGGTTCTTCTCTACAAGAAGCTCCCAATGCAGCATTACAGTGGAAGCTAAGGCCTGCTAGGTTAACTGGAAGCCCCACTCATGACTGCAGAATTTCTTGCATTTTGTTTCCTTGTGTGTTTTCCAGTTACTTTTCCCCCACTAGTCCAACTTTTTTCCTGGGAGAAAATATCTTCTGTCCTAAATTTGTTACTCATTTGTTTCCATTACATGAAAATTTGTTCATTGTATGTGAGTAGGGAGGGTCATTGTGAGATTTGTTGTATTTTCTCTCTTAGAGGCTTTGAAGCTTTCATTCAGTAAAATTCAGCAACATGAAACCTCCTGTATTAATTTCTGCAAGGAAAACTCTCAGTTATTCCAGGGAGTTTCAGATGTGGGGATTATGCAGTACTGTGTTAATGTATAATTCATATTCATCTGCTTCATAGCTTAACACTTTTCTCGTTCAGTGTTGTCACTGTGAGTGTCACTAATGTTCCTCTGCATTCTGCTCTGTCTGTCTGTCTCTCCTCTTTTCCATTGCATTTCCATGCTCCCTCCCTCAGCGGCAGTCCCGGGGATTCAGTTGGGTTAACCTGGAGGTGATGTACTTCCTTAGGCTGTGGTTGTTCCATCATAGCAGCTGCTCAGTGGTGATATAGAACCAGTCATTGCTGTAGGATGTAGCTTGGACAATGAAGCACCGTTTTTTTCCAATGGAGTCAATGCAATTATCCAGTTTTAGCTATAACTGCCAAAATTAGAGTTTGCCTTTTGCTTTGATTCTGGGCTGCACATTAATAATGGTCTGCACTGTAGAGTCAACTGTAGATAATATGATGAAATATAAGTTTCCATAAAAAAAATATATGAATTATGGTTATCAGGGATAGTCACCAAGAAATTGTCATGCTTTTATACTGGATTAATGATAATTAGTACAGAGTTTCTTAAGTTCATGAATATAACCCTTGTAAACAACATAAACTTGTATGGACACTCATATGTGAGTAAATCAAATGAAAATTTGTTTAGAAATATGAGTTCTGCTAACAACAAAACCAGAAAGTATTACCCAAAAAATTTTCATTATGTGAATCAGTTAATTTCATACAAATGCTCAAAGACTGAACCCAGGGGCTGTAAATAATACCCATGTTCCAATTTAATCATGACATATGTCTAGCCAGGCAATTTAATCTGTGTCATGTTTTCTTATCCTAAATCCTTATTAAGTTGTGGGTTTTTTTGTTAGGGAAATCTTCCACCAGATTATCATATCAGCCTAATTGATATTGGTCTTGTCCTGGAATATCTCATGGGTGGAGCCTATCGCTGCAACTATACTCGGAAAAGCTTTCGGACTCTTTATAATAATTTATTTGGACCAAAGAGGGTAAGAATTAATTAATTCTAGATGTGGCCATTGTGGTGGTGGTAAAAAATAAGTAACACTCTGTTTCTTCATTTTTGTGAAACTCTGCATATTAAATTCTAAAGTGCTGCAAGGTAGAAGTTGAAACTCCAAGAGTGAAGTTATAGAAGAACGTTGTAAGGCATCTCTGCTATAGGATGTGAGGACATGAGAGGTGGTGAATGCACTGACCTGGAGGTGAATTTCCTCCTATTCCAGTGGTTTACAATCCAAGTATTCCTAACTGTGGTGTGCTTAGAAGCACTTTTGGGGGGTTTTTTGGCTTTTGTGACCATGTGGTTATTTTAATTCTCAAAGCATTATTATCAAATTATTCATTTAACTCTTCAGTCTGAATTAAAATCTTTCCTTTGAGTGGAGGATAGATATTTCCTAACCCATTGCATTCCTGCAAATACAATTTAAATTAAGAGTAACTAATTGCAGCAGCACTATTGGTACAATTATTTATAGCAGTAAGTTTCATAATAAATGCTGTACATTTGTAATTGAAAATGGGTTTGCTTGGTATTGTTTGGTCTTTCAAATTTTCCTCCCATCTAACAGATTTTCTTTTCTATTTTTTAATATTCAGCCAAAAGCTCTTAAACTACTGGGAATGGAGGTAAGTTGGATTTATTTAAAATACTGGTTTTATCGAAACATTTCCTGGTACAATAACCTTTTGTTTTTATTTGATTTCCCTAGGATGTAGAGGACCTAATTTTTTGTCCTTTGTCCTCCATTTAAGATTTTATGTCCTGTGCTTCAGAGGTGGTAAATACTTTGTGTAATTGATGGCCCCTGAATTTTCTGTAGAGGACAGAGGTCACCACTTGCAGTTGTTAAAACTGCTCAAGGAGAAGTACACGCTCAGTTGCTGAGCCAAAGAGTCATTTTTGGAAATGGTGTGGGAGGTTGAATTCTGAATTTGGGTTTAAATTCACATTTTGTTGAGAAACTGCATAATGCTGAGCTTGCTTGAACAATAATTGATTTTGTAGAATAGCAATTTCTTTTACTTGCAAACCACTTCTGAGATTGGACTCAAGGTCTACAGTGATGATGAGCTCTGTCTTATATATGCAATGTTCTTCCTACATTTTTTAAACCCTAATTTTCCCAATCATGGCTTTTCTCCCTTCAGGATCCTGCTTCATTGTCACTACTTCCCTTCAGTTACTTCCATGTTGGTTCCTGTAGTAATGGCCTATCCTCCCTATCCCTTTAAGAAATGGGATACTTAATACCTTCCAGGTCCACTGCATACATAAGAGGAGATTGCTTATTCCAAGGTGAAGACTCCCTTTGGTATCTTGCTGTTCTTCAGGGTGCTGTGTGCCTGTCTTTGCCTTTTGCATGTTGCCATGGCCTGCACGTCAGTCAGAAAAGTGCTCTGGTACCTGGAAGATGTGCAGGGATAGACACAGACAAGTGGAATCAGAAATGACAGTGGAGCCTATCTGTAGGGAATTCAGCTTTGTTAGAGTCCCACTGACACTGCAGAGGAATTCAGTAAATATTAATTTGTTGCAGACCAGCCTGTGCAATTCCACATGAAGTAGGGATCTGTCTACAATGCAGTGTGAAGGGATGCCTTCAGTATCAGGGGGGTCTACTGCACTTTTCCAGGATGGGTGACTTGTAATTATTTGAACAGGAAACAACACCCTGGATCTGAGTCTGTGTGTGCTTGCCCAGTGCATGCTCTGCCCTATTGTATTCATGGTAGCAAACGGCAAAACCAAGTTAGAACTTTGAGTGTTAATGTGTCCTCTCAGTACTTGTTCCATGCATGGTGCTGTTGTCAGGTGAGCTGTTAAAAGCTGATAGGAGCAATTTTTCTTCCCAGGATGATGAGCCTCCCACTAAAGGGAAGAAGAAAAAGAAGAAAAAGGAGGAAGAGATTGATATTGATGTGGATGACCCAGAAGTCAGCCGCTTTCAGTACCCCTTTCATGAGCTGATGGTGTGGGCTGTGCTCATGAAACGGCAGAAGATGGCCCTGTTCCTTTGGCAACGAGGGGAGGAATCCATGGCCAAGGCTCTTGTGGCTTGTAAACTCTACAAGTCTATGGCCCATGAGTCCTCAGAGAGTGAGCTGGTGGATGACATCTCTCAGGATCTGGACAACAACTCAAAGTTAGTAGATGCAGAGCAGATTTCATATATACTTGGTACAAGCTTGCTGAGAAACTTTACTTTTAGTTCAGTACAATAATTTCTAAATGTAGTTTCACAGAATACCATTTGGAGCCAATTTTTCAACTACAGACAAGGAAAAATGTGGTCTTGGGATCTCAAGGCAACACTAGCAAGGAGAAGACTTGCATTTTTTCAGACAGAATTCATTCTTTTTTTAGCTTCTCCCTGTAAAACTAGCTAGTTCTATTTCACAAAGTTATTTTTAGAATTTACTCCCAGAAGTTAAGGAGTATCTGATGATATATCTAAACTGCCTTCAAGATGTTATTGGTCTAAGCGAATTCCCTCTGTTTATTAACAGTGTGTTTGGAACTTTTGTAGACTGTCCCAAATTAAGAGATTAGTAGTTTTGTGGATACATGTCTGTGGATAAGCATGATGCCCAGTGAACAGAGCTAAAACCCCAAAGCAGACTGATTTCTAAGTCAAACTTCACTGATCTTATCTTCTTCCAGAGATTTTGGCCAGCTGGCTGTTGAACTCTTGGATCAGTCCTATAAACATGATGAGCAGATTGCCATGAAACTGCTGACATATGAACTGAAAAACTGGAGTAATTCTACCTGCCTGAAGTTGGCTGTGGCAGCTAAACACAGGGACTTCATTGCTCACACCTGCAGCCAGATGCTCCTGACAGACATGTGGATGGGGCGGCTGCGCATGCGGAAAAACCCCGGCCTGAAGGTATTCCTGCTCTGCATCATCTCCAAAGAGAGCTTGTTGGATGCAGCACTTTGTTACACATAGCATAAGTGACTTACTTAGAGATGTTTTAAGAACATATCTGTTTTAAAGCTAATTTCTTTAGTTTCCAATTTCAGGATATCTAAGGAATATTACGCCATGACAAAGGAAAATGTAACTCCATAGATTACTTAGCGTGATTGGAATCTGAGAGACAAATTGTGGCTTTCAATAGAGCATGAGATTTGTTAATTGAGAACATGCTCCTATTAAAAATCAGTTGTAGACAAGCAAAAATATTTCCATTAGGGGTCCATGCAATGGGAATAAAGATAAAATAAACCATATGTGGATAGATGCTTCTTAAATTGCTTAATATCATACCAGTTGAGAGTCAGTGTTGAAAAGAGTGAAATCTGTGCAATTGCATTGTGTGCAACCATGTGATTTTTATTTCCTGCTTCTGTGACTTGATGATGCAGTCTCTCTTACTAATTTTAATATTTCCTAATTATTTGATATACAAAAAAAACCAATTAATGTGAGGGGGCTCTCACAGAAGAGAAACACGAGTGAGTCAATGCTAAGGAAGCAGAGCAGTGTTTTCTTGTGTGTGTTTTCATGTGAATAGAATCCTTTCTTTATTGAGTTATGCAGTTGTTGTCACCCATATGGAGGCCCATCCTGCTCACCTCCTTATTTCCTTCAATCCCCCTCACTGACAAAGTGCTGTATCTGTTTTCCCAGGTATGATTCCCAAGTTTGCTGACATACACGTTGCACTGTCTCTGCCATTCTCAATTTATTTCCATTTTCCCATCTCTCTCTCTTAAACCTGTTTAAAATCTTCAGGGAACTGAATCTGCCTTTCAGATTGCATCATGGTACTTCCCAAACCTGTTCATCATTTTCCTTTCTTTTCTCCAAAGAATTAATCAACCTCCCGATGTTTGTTCTAGTTTCATTACCTGCCTTCTTTTCTCTGCTCCTTTTCTATACTTTGGGTTGTGTTTCTATATCTAAAAAATCTCATATAGTAAGAGAATTTTCCCAGGGCTATCTTCGAAGATTCTTTTACCTTTCATACTTTTTTAGCTATTAAAACTAATGATAGTAGGTGGCTGAAGTAACTACAAACTCCAGTAACAAACCTGAAGGCCTCTTTTAACCACTGTGCCATTCCATGGCATTTCTCTGCACACGAATTTTGGAGCAGAATTTCTTAATTGCAGAGTATTTGTGGAGATTGGAGGCTTTCCAGGATGCCATATTTCATGAAATACCTTAATGCCAATGTTTTTAAATACTTACTCATTTCTATAGGCTTGAGGATGGCAGAATATCTTGAATACTATACAAAGGAAAATATTGGGTTGGGACCTATCTTGTTATGAAATCCATAATATAAACAAATATTGAGTTGAATTGTTTCTTGTTTCACAGGTAATAATGGGAATTCTCTTCCCTCCCACCATCCTTTTCCTGGAGTATCGCAGTTATGATGACTACTCCTACCAGACGTCAAAAGAAAATGAGGAAGGCAAAGAAAAAGAGGAGGAAAATGCGGTCAGTAATTGAGATTATTAGAAAGTTCTAATATCTCAGAACTGCTCATTTTTCTGACTTTTCTGACTATGCTGTAGCTCACTCAGGTTAAAATCTCTACTGCCTCTGGGGGATAAAATCAGTCTCCCGATTATGGGAGAGTATAGACTGGATTCTCAGGGCATGGGAAGTGTTTGTGTAGTCCCAGATTTGCAGAACTCTATTTATATATTTTTAAAAAGAGGTCTGTTGCTCAGGGGAATCCCTGCATAGTTAACAGTTGGCTGGGGCTGTGGTTTAGGAAAACTACTATTTTTGCTGCTGTGTATTGATAGAATCTGACAACTTTGGTCTTCCAGGATGCAAATGCAGATACGGGCTCCCGAAAAGGGGATGAAGAGAATGGAAAGAAAAAACAACCGAGCCTTCCAATTGGAACAAAGATCTATGAATTCTATAATGCACCTATTGTCAAATTTTGGTTCTACACAGTAAGTCATGATGATTAAACTGGCAGTGATCGTTTTTCTCACACCTGTGAAACTCAAAGGATTCCAATGTAAAAGTAATAAACATATAATAGATTGTTTTACTGACTTTTGTGGAATCTGATGAGTAAAGCACTCCCTTTATTCAGAAGAAAATGCACAGACAGTGAAACAGAATGGATAATAACTGAAGCTTACATTGTCAGCCTCTAAAGCTCCTATGTGCTGTGAAGGAGGCTCTGTGGGGAATACACCAAACTAAGTGCAAGCTCCACAATCCAGCCACTCAATCCAAACTAGGCTGGATTCTCTTGCTTTCTAAAGGACCTAGCTCCTGTTCTGCATTGAAATGTCCTTTAGGCCCCAAGAAGTAACGCCGTGGTATCATTGCCATTTGCCCTGTTGCTCAGATGGGTGCAGCCTAGATGGGAGCACAGATCCCAGACTGCTAAGACTTCATAGGTACTTTTATTAAAACAATTAAAACCAAACTAAACTAAAATACTTATTTTTGACAAGCATCTAATTTTCTATTTATTGCATCAAGAATTATCTGGTGTTAAACTGTTATAATAGAACATCTATTCATGCTACTGCTCATAGATTTTGTGTGTGCCCTGTAAAAGGGATACTGGTTTCCTGTGTGTTCAAGATTAGGATGCCTGATACCTGATAGGTCATAGTAATATGCAGGTTTTTCGTTTTAGCACATTTTAATCAGAAAATACTACATTGATCCCTTTCTGCTGCCTGAGTTAATAATTTAAAAGCAAAATTTCTATTTAATTTCAAAGAAAAGTGTTCAACATTGTTTTACAGTGCAAAGAAATTATATTTTAGTGGGCTAAAAAAGACCCAGGCATAAAGGGCCTGGTTTAGAGTGCTTCAGAATTGCTGTTTTTCTTCTTTCAGCAAATGAGATAATTCAGCTGTCTGGATCATATGCTCCCCAGCCTCTGGGATTCCTTTAGGTGCTGAGGCCCCTGGCTGTGCCAGTGTGGAGGGCTTTGCAGCAGGCCTGCTTCCTGCAGAGAAGGAAGTATTTTTTCTTGTGCAAGTAAGGATCTTCAGCAGCTGAATATTTCACACTTAGCCTCAGCACACAGGTTCATATGAATGTCCTAATTAGCACAGTTATTAGGGAACTGAGTAAAGGGGGCTTTGCTTTCCTGCATTATCAGGCCTCTCAGCTAAGAGGATTTGCCTGCCTTCTGTGTGGTATTTCTTCTCTGGTGATGTAGCCTTCTCTGCTCTTACTGAATTAGGCTTCAGCAAGAAACTTGCTCCTGAGACTGGGAGCTGCTTAAAGTAACCAAAACACCTGCAAACCTACTGTCCATGTAGATGGATTTAAGTGACAAGTGTAGGAAGAGGGACTGAGAAATGAAGTTTGTATGCCTCTGGCTTCAGCTGAAGAGTGTATTCTTCCCAGATGGGCTCAACCACATCATTACAGAGTGGAGAAAGCAAGTGGGCTGTATGGCTCTTTATTTTCCCTCCCCCTCCAGGCAGGTGCTGCTCACAGCTTTACTCCCTGTTCTGCCTTGAGATGGTGGGTAAACATTTCACACTGAAAATTCCATTCTGTAGAAAACTCCATTTTCTCCCTGAAAAATCCTTTGGTTTGTTACTCTTTTGCTTCCAGGTTTGTTTTTTCCCTTTTAAGTCATTGAATCCTTTTTGATTTCTCAACTCTAGATTTCTAAGGTCTCCGAATTTTTTAGTTTGGCTGGTCACCAACAGCTGCTGTGCAGCTTGGAGACACCAGCACCACCAGTTTGACATTTGCACGAGTGGTTATAGAAAAATGAGTGTTGGCTCTTTTGGCTTACACTAATAATCCAGGATTTTGTAATGGAAATTAGCGGAGACTGGGGTTTTTTTATGTGTATAAGTTACCTCAAGTAATTGAATACTGCCCAGTTTGGAAGGATCCTAGAATGCATCATCCAAAGTCCATGAAGGATTTTCCTCTTTTTTGGCAGATATCATATCTTGGTTACTTGATGTTATTTAATTACATCATCTTGGTGCGGATGGAACGGTGGCCATCAGTCCAGGAATGGATTGTCATCTCCTACATTGTGACACTGGCTTTGGAGAAAGTCAGAGAGGTAAAGCCTGCCCATACCATCAGCTCCTAATCCTTAGAACAAAGCTTGCACTTTATAATGGCTTGGACTTGTGCACAGGGTTGAGAGGTCACACAGGAGAGAGAAGAGTGTCATATTCTAAATATACTAATAAATAAAAATATTCTTATTCTTGCTTGAAACAAATTTTGCTGACAGTGGAGGGTGTCTGATATTCAGACACCTGTAGAGTATGACAAGATTGGTCTTTTTTCATGACCATTACTTCAAAAATGTTACTTGGAGTTTTTTCTAATTGTTTTTTGTTGTTGTTGTTGTAAGTTCATTTGTTTGTTTGTTTGTTTGTTTTTTATTTCAGATTTTAATGTCAGAGCCTGGCAAGCTGAGCCAAAAAATCAAAGTTTGGCTCCAGGAATACTGGAATATTACTGACCTGGTGGCTATTTCAGTATTTATCATAGGAGCAATACTTCGCCTGCAGAACCAGCCTTACATGGGTTATGGAAGAGTGATTTACTGTGTAGATATCATTTTCTGGTACATTAGAGTACTGGATATCTTCGGTGTGAACAAATATCTGGGACCTTACGTCATGATGATTGGAAAGATGGTTAGTGCCTAAATTGCTATAAATTATGTATTTAAGAGCTCCATGTGAAACTAAATTCCATTCTGCTTTAAAAAGAGCGTTTCTATTGAGTAGGACTGAATGCAGCCTGTGAAAAGTTGCCATGTGAATTTCATGCACACACGCAAGATGTTACTCATGCAATAGCAGATTGCAGGTACACCAGGATCATCTAGAAACCATCAGCAGTGCACAGGAGATGGTATAGCAATGGTTATGATATCATCTCTTTGCAGCCACAGAGGAGGTCTGTGCTGAAAGAACAGCATATTACATTTGATGCAAAGGAATGGGGGTAGCAAAGGTTTTAGCATTTTAAGTATTTTGAAGTATAATCTGATATTCCTTTAAGTAACTGCTTTCTCTGCATTTGCATGTATGCTTAATACCTGAGTAGAGTAGTACTAAAAGTACTAATGAGTAGTACTTAAAGCACGATGTCAAGCAGATTCTCTTGCCATTTGCTTGTTTGCTGCAATGCGTGCTGGCAGACAGACCTGCTGCTGCCACTGTGCTCCCTGGTGATGCTGAGAGCCTCTCTGTGGTCCCTCCTCTCTCTCATGCAGATGATTGACATGCTGTACTTTGTGGTCATCATGCTGGTGGTTCTGATGAGCTTTGGAGTGGCCAGGCAGGCCATCCTGCACCCGGACGAGGAGCCCTCCTGGAGGCTGGCGCGCAACATCTTCTACATGCCCTACTGGATGATCTACGGAGAGGTGTTCGCTGACCAGATAGACCGTAAGAGTAGAATTCATAGTAAGAGTCTGTTTCCTGTTTCTCAGGCAGATGATCAGATCCAAATTAAAGACTGCTTTTAATTTGGAAATAGTGGTTTTTTTGCTTTATGATATTGTTGTTGTTTCCTTGTGGCAGACCCGAGGCTGAGCAATTTTCTTTTCCCCACCCGCGTGCCTGCTCTCTTGGTTTATATTCAAATTCAGTTAACACAGGAAGTGATGTAGTCTGGAATATTCTCCTGTCCAAGAGTGTGGCAGTGTGAAGTGTTCTGTTTACTTGCAGGGATCAACAGAGATCATTCTGAACTGTTCTTTTCATTCAGAGGTTTACTAAGAGTCAGTTCCAAGAGAAGAAAAAAAGAAATAAATCCCTTGTGCAGAGAGGTTAAAATACACATATTCTTTCATCTCCAACTCACAAGCAATGAGCTCATACATTTTTGCTCCCAGTCATACATCTGTCTGCTTTCAGAAACGTTTCCATGTCATTAATCACTCATGTTGTTCTTTTCTACACCTGTGGGAAAACAAAGCAAAGAAAGCAATCTCCACTTGATTAGCTTTGGATGTGGAAATAGTCTTTCTTAGAGGAATCCTGCACATCTTAAAAAAATACCTATCAGCATTTTAAAGGAGATATAAGCTGTCCTGTTACTGCTAATTTTGTGTTAATATTTGAAATTTGTATGACAGTCCAATGTGCAGCTGGCCTCCTCTGGTGTGTATCATGTAGTTTGCACTTTATCTGAAATAATACAAGCTGCTGTTTCAGCTTTATGTGTTACTTCAGTCACCTGCACATACTGACAGGTAAGGAAGTGGAAGGCTGAAGAACCTGAAGGTCTGAGTTCGAAAACCATTAAGGTTCATCATCATGAGAAGCTTTTATTCTAAATGTCATTAAAGTGTACTTTAACTGTTTAGAAAGGAGTAAAGCATCATTAGTCTGTTATTGAACAGTGCACAATCAGATCAACTTTGTTTTCTTAATGAATGTTTGTTTCAATAATGTAACTTAGGGTACAGTAAGTTATGCTTGCCAAGTGAAAGGCCAAGCCAGTCATCTGCTGTCTGATAGTGCAGTTTTGGTACACGTGAGAGATCCTGAGCTTATCCTGGTTCACAAGTGGGACAATGCCCCCATGGAGAGGAAGTGACTGTAATGAGCTATCCCTTATCTCACGTTCAGTTTGAATAAAGAATGCTTGCCAGTGTAGACAGTTTGATTTCCTTATAAATCAAAACTCACACCTTACCAGCCATCTCTTTAGTGTAAGAGGTGTCCCAGGCTTCTCTCATGCTTCCAGTCATTTCTCAGTCATATACTCAGCATGCTTTGGATTGGAAATCTTTCTTCAGCAGTGCAAAAGATTTGGGGGTCGAAAGGTTTGGACTTTCTGGTTGTACAAGTTCAGCTACTTGGTCCTTCCCAGGTCAGAAGCTTTGCTGCTACTTGGTCCTTCCCAGGTCAGAAGCGGTCAGAAGCTTTGCTGTGCATAAACTAGCTTGGAAATGTGTGGCTTTATGTTGTTTTAATATTAAAGTAATTCTGGCTATGCAAGGCATTCTTCTACGCTGCCTTACAATTGTTCTGTAAATTTCTCCTGTGTAGAAGTCTACGGACTGACTCCTGAAGATCTTTTTGCTTTCAATAAGAAATTTCCACACTAAGCTGTCTGTGGCTCTCTGTAAAGACACCACAAAAGCAACCTCAGAAGCCATTGGGGAGTAATGGCTATGGGCAGTCCAATATGACTCTGACTCAAGAGCTAATGGCTGGTTTTGGCAAGGTCCAATTTATGGAAGAATTATTTTATCAGATTTTTCCCTCTGAAAGAAGGTAGTTGGACTTTGTCAGTAGCTTCTCTGAGGATAGGAAGAATCCTATAGATTCATCTGGAGATCACAAGTCACAGAATTTGCTGGGCTTGAAGGTACCTTTGGAGATCGTCCAGTTGAACTTTCCTGCTCAAAACAGGGTAAATTAGATTTATCCCAGATTGCTTAGGGACTGTCCAGTGATGTTTACAGTATCTCGAAGGATGAAGAGTGTGCAGCCTCTCTGGACAACCTGGTTTAAATGGAATTGTCCATCTTTCCACCTTTGCCCACTGCTGCTTCTCCTTTCACTGAGAAGAGTCTGGCCCTGTGTTCTTGTCTCCCACTCAGTATCAGGTATTTATAACATTGGTAAGATCTCCTTGACCTTCTCTAGACTAAATTATCCCAGCTTTCTCAGTCTTGCCTCATTTGTCAGGTAGTCCAATCTCCTTAGTAATGGAGATTGGATCTCCTCCTCTGTGGCCATGACTGGACTATTTTGATATATCCATGCCTGATTTCCATGAGGGAGCTGAGAACCAGACACACAAGTCCAGACATGGTTTCAGCAGAGGTGAGTGAGGCAAATAATTATCTCCCTTAATTTGCTGGTAACATTTCCCTAATGCACCCCAGGAAGCTCTTGTGTGGCTCACTCTCTTTAGAAGATGAGCACAAGCAAAAAGTTAACAGCATCTTGTACTCAACAGGATCATATTCTTAAACAAAAAAGAAGCCTGGTTGAATTTCTTTCAATAGCGTGACTTTTCTTACCAGCATTTAGGAATTGGCAGGCAAGTATCCAGACTGGTAGTCAAAATGGGCATTAATGATACTGATGTTTTTACAGTGTAAAATAGCATGCCTATTATTGGAAATGTAGCCATTCAAAAGAAACAGCTGACAGATTCAAAGCCAGGGTAGTTTAAAAAAAAAATAAGAGAAAATGTTTCCATAATAGCTGAAAGAATGATTTTGTGTGATAATTTTGAGTTGCTTAGTGTTGACGGCCAGTTTTGTTTACTTGCCAGAAATATCATGTATATTTAAATGATCATCTGCCAGAAGCATTTTGTGATATATTATTATCATTAGTTTGCTGCCATATGTAACATTTGGGGAAAACAGCATGAAAAGGAAATTGCAGAATGCAATGCATTTTTAACAAAGACGTTTTCTCTCAGCATATGTCTCTACTGTTCTGACATTTGAGTTGCTTATCCTTTCTTGGCAGCAGAATTGTATTTCAAATCATCTTTTTTGGGGCTCTGTTTATTATTGTATTGTTTTCTTTTTTCTCTCCCTGCCTCCTTTTCCATTCCGTTCCTTTGGACTGGTGTTCAGTCTATGCCATGGAAATCAATCGTAAGTCTCTGGGGAGAGCTGATTATCTCATTTAGCTGAATATGTTCATTAATGTTTTTCTTGACTAGTTACTCGTATTTTAATTGCAACACTCATGCAATATTCAGGTGTGAATGTTGTTTTTCTACTGTAATAGTTTCGTTAGAAAATAAGCAAAGGAAAAATATTTTAATACAAAATGCAGATCAGAAGTTTTAACTGAGTTGAAGTTGTTTCTAGTACACCAACAGTAAAATAATTGGGTTTTTAAATTATGATGTGTAAGTGGCATTGTACAACTAATTCCCTTTGATTACCTAGATACAATATTACTGTGGTTTTGGCAGTATTTTCATTGGTCCATTTGAATGAAATAAGGATTCACTTAACTTTCCCGCTATACTTATCTTAGAAAAACCAGGAAAAAATTTAGGTCTATGTTTGAAAAGGAAGTAAAATAAATGTTGTTAATTACAGTCCAAACAGCTCTTTGAGACCTCAGAAAATAAGCTTAGTTTGTGTTCAAATATTTTGAAGTATTTTTCAAGTAAGGCTGAAGCATTGTGGTTTTTTGCAAAAATTTTTAAAATACTGGGTTTTCTATTCACATAAACTAAATCTGTTATGAACTCTGTCAGACTTTGCATTTGCTTAGATTACAGCTAAGGAACCTGTGGCTGACAAAAATTTTACCTGCTACTAAATAGTTCCAAAAGTTAGCCTTGTATTTGAAATCAGATATATTGGCACTGCACTTACAGACAGAACAAAATTGCTGCGTTTACTCAACTCCAAGACAGGTCTTACCCAAGACAACCTATGTAAACTTAGAATTACTTCAGGCAATTATTTTATATTGGTTTGATCGATATTCTCAATTTTTGTCCCATTCTCAGTAGTCTTATTTTGTTGTTACTATATAATTTTTATTTTAGAATTGGATCTTTTTGGTAGCATTAACAGCCCCAGGCAGGTCAAGTAATAGTCTGGGATCCATAGTAATAGTCTAGGGAATCCAGTAAGGAGCAAAAGGAGACAGGGCCAGAGACAGAAGGGTCCGTCCAGGGGACTTACACTGGTCCAAGGTCCATCCTGGAGGCAGGGGTGAGACACAGCTCAGGCAGGGACAGGCGTGCAGAGGGGGCACAGGTGTAAACCCCCAGTGAAGCTGGTCAGGGACATTAAAGGCCTCTTCAATACTCTGAGCGTCTGTAGATTTTGAATTTATGCTCATCAATCTGTTACCACTGAAGCAATGCTTTTTTTTATCTCTTTGGCAAGGCATGCTTACAAGCTAGGTTTAATAATTTGTAATTCCACTATTAGTATGTATGTGTGGGCATTAAGATCTGGTCTTTGACTATTACTGTGAGAAAAAGAAAATCCATGGCAATGTGAATAGAAAGACACACTGTACAGTAAGGAGTTTCCTCTCTGTTCACTAATATGGAAACAGAATTTGAAGTAGAAATTGTACATACTTGCTCCTGGAAATACTCTGACAAAATTTGGCAACGTTTATGCATGTGTCATCATTAAATAAATGAGAATAATATTTTTAAGTATCAGACAATTTGTGAAAAATACATTTCCTGTTTTTCCTTCAGCTCCTTGTGGGGACAATCTTTATGATGATGATGGTAAACGCCTTCCTCCGTGCATCCCAGGGGCCTGGCTCACTCCTGCTATCATGGCCTGTTACCTCTTGGTAGCAAATATCCTGTTGGTAAACCTGCTGATTGCTGTCTTCAAGTACGTAAACAATCTTGCATCTTTGCCTTATTGTCAAGATAAAGTTTCTGTTTGAGCCAAACAACTAATTCTGCAAGGGTTTGCATTCACTCAGGATCTCATTATTCCATGGATGTCACTGACAAATTCTGGCAGCAGGGTGTGCCCTGGAGAAGTGAGGAAAAGGTGGCTTTGAATTTGCCAGCGATTGCAGCAATGGATGTGAGAGAACCTGGCTACGTCCAATTACCTTGTAATGGACAGTGACAGGCCTCAAGGTTGCTGTGGAAAGATGAGAAATAGGATCCATGGAGCCTGGCACACACCTGACAGAAACCCACGTAGCCACTGGCAGTCACAGCTCTGCAGGAGAACAGCAGAACAAAACTCTGAACGTCAAAAGCCTGAGGCATTTCCACTGCATCATCTGGCTTTTGTCTTGTTTTGTTTTCCATTTAGAAAAAGAAATTAAGGCCTTGCAGAGTCCTTTCATGACCTAAAAAATAGTCTATATTGCCTTAAATCATCAGGGAGGATGGGTATGTGTGGCCAAGGTCTGTGGCCAATCCAAGCAGTGTGCAGTATGCACATATCTATATTTAGACTTATCTGGAGTAAAACTAAATAAATTTCTGCTGCTTGTTCTTCCTACCTGCACCTAGATTGCATGCTTTTCCTCTCATGATGTAGGGATGAACAAAATAATGACTTGCTGGCAATACTTTCTGAACAGAGCACCTGAGAAAAGCAGGTGATCCATTTTTGTTGCCTTCAAATATGTAGTGTTGGAGGGCTTGTCGGTGTAAACTTGTGTCACAAATGCAAAAAACAGTCCTTCGTGTGCCCAGAAATCTGCAGCTCACAAAGCCTGTCTTTCATTTGATGTATGTAGCTTAAAAGGTCATGAATTTAAAGTACTCAAATGCCAGTCACATAGCTGGGGAGAAGGGGAAGAATCTTACAATGGTAGCTATTATTGGCCGAAGGACCAAGGAATCAGCAGTTTGGGAAGTAGGTCATGCTGTTAACTCCTGCCATCCCAGACTGCTTGCACAGGGTTGAGATCTGGCTGGGGAATTCCTGCTCTAAAGGAGACACAGAATGAAGACATCGTTATTTATCATTGATCATAGCCTCATGTAGACTTAACTTAAAGAAAGTAAAATCTATGTGTACACAGGAATTCTTTGGTTTCGAAGAGATGTTTTAACTGGTTTTACAAATGTAGATATTCTAAAGCACATAGAGTTAGGAAATAAGTGGACAGAAAATATAAAAAGGAAGTTCCAGTATCATCACCATCATAGAAGTGGAGTGAGCTGCCTGAAGATACTTTAAAATAGCTTGAAAAGCCTTTTCTAAGACAGAATATCAAGTCTGCTTTCTCTTAGTTGGTATTTCATAACTGTGACTATTGTTATCTCTGGATTGACTGCTATCACTTCATATCAACTGAATTTCAAAATTAAACATCTTTAAAACACACCTTTGCTGTAAAAATGATGAAGCTTCCAAGAATAAATTCCTTTACAAGAATATGCAGCATGTTTTCGAATCAGAAGTTTGAGGGAGTAAACTTTGAATTTAGGACATTCTGTGAAAACTTGAAAAGTCTTCTATGTAGGTCAAGCTGATTAGCATATTAAAGGCAAACTATGTGAAGCTTCTGAGTTTAGCATACAAAATACTTTTCCTGGATTTAATACTTTGTGTAGCATCAAATACTGGCGTGTGTTAAAAGAAATATTTTATAACCAAGCTCCAAAATACCAATTATGTGATGCATAAATTGTGCGAGTTTGTTTTCACTGGCACCTAAGGGATTTGTACAGTAGGAGCAAATGGTCTGAGAGGACTGTTCTGAGTGGTGCCTGAGGGATGCAGGGCACCTGCTGTTTGCTACCTTCAAAAGGAGTAGTGAAATCATGAGTTCAATTTAATCCTTAGTTCAGTAGCACCCACAAAGTGCTGAACCCAGCAAATCCTGTGGCTCCATGAGGTTATTTAGCTGCTGCTTTTTCCAACACAGTACTTGCTCAGTGAGAAGTGAGATTAGGGACCTCATAGAAACCGTACCTATGTTTCCTTTCAGCAATACCTTCTTTGAGGTAAAATCAATATCCAACCAAGTCTGGAAGTTCCAGAGGTACCAACTGATCATGACATTCCATGACAGACCTGTCCTGCCACCACCAATGATTATCTTCAGCCACATCTACATCATCATCAAGCGGATCTGCTGCCGCTGCAGGAAGGGTGATGGAGACCAGGACGAGCGTGACAGGGGACTGAGTATGCAAGATATCTTCTCTAAATTGAGCTCTTTGCACCATATTAGCAGAAAGCAGCAGCTTCTAGGACACTGAAGTGTTTTGTTCACCTTGCCCATCAAGTGTATTTGCAGAAGAGAGTATGGGCCAATATTTGTATCAAGTATTTGTATTTTAACAGCTCTTGGGCTCTGTGGGTGCCGCCTGAGAATTTGCAACTCACAGATGCTAAAAAAGACGTCCTTTAACATGCTTTCTTAAAACAAGATGGTACCTACTCATTCCAGGGGTTTACCAATTTCTGGTGAAGCTCATATGTTGGGAGGGGCAAATAGGAATTACAGAAGGGATAGAGTTTCAAATGTCAGCTATAGTGTCAGCTCTGTGATTGTGAGCAATCTGTGACTGTGAGTATTCCCACTATCATTTGGAGATTTATCTGTCATTTCACAGGGAAACTGAGGATTCTTCTCCTAACATACTCTGTAACTGTTAATTTTTTCATTATATGCCTCGTAGAAATAATGTGAGGGATGCTCACAACATCCCTCTACTTCTAAATTTCACAGGAAACATTTTTGCACAATGTTCCTTTCCTTGCACAAAAGGAAGAAAGGAAATGTAATTTTCCTTCCAAATGCAAAGGGACAAATCCAGATAAAGGATGAATTGTTCCAAAAGCTTATATTCCCCTTGGATTTTTCTTATGTGAATAGAAATTTCTTAACATCTTCTCCAAATAATATCTCTGAACAATCTGTTAAGTTTATCTGTTGCCTATAACTTGCATCCTTTTAAGAATAACACTTGAATGAAGGAACAGCCAAACTGGCAGAGATTGCCCAGGTCTTTATCTTGTAAAATCTGGTCAGTTTGTTCAATGCACAAACTGTTAAAAAGTGCCAAAGTCATTCAGAATGTAGAGCCCCCTGTGGATGGCCATGGAAGCAGATGATGCTCATCATGCATTCCATTGCCTTCACAGCTCTGCCCATCTTTAGCTAAGTGCTCATTGCTTATTTTAAAAAATCATCTGTTCATTTAGTGCAGGAGTAGAATCTGCAGTATGGCCATGTCTAAAATAAACTGCTAATTTGGATTTAAACTGTCTGCCAGAAGTTCAGAAAAAGGAAACTCCTCTTTTGTTCTTCTCTTTTGCGCAGAGTTATTTCTGAATGATGAAGAGCTAAAAAAACTCTATGAGTTTGAAGAGCAGTGTGTAGAAGAATACTTCCAGGAGAAAGAGGATGAGCAGCAGTCATCTAATGATGAACGCATCAGAGTAACCTCTGAAAGGTACCTGTTGTAACAAAAATCCACTCTATCTGTTGGGAACAGTCTTTTTAATATCTTCTTTATGCCCATGGTTGAGGGAAAATACAAAAAATTTTGATCTTGAAGAAAGCCACCACCAACTCAGAAGCTGATCTGAATCCCAAATAACTATTTGAGCAGGTGCATCTCTCAAAAGAGCAAGCTTTTTGTTATTCCTTCTGTTTTGTCACAAAATCTGCTGGTTTGGGTAACTTTGTTATAAGAACATCCTTGCTTATGATGAATTTTATACCTCTTATCCATCTGAGGATCACAGTAATGCTTTTTATCCATTTGAGAAAATTGCTGCTTGTTGAGCTTCCAACAGTTCATACAACCATGAGAAACATGTTGGAGTTTAATGACAAAAGCACTGAGGGTTCTTCCCTTAGACCTGTGGTTTACATTAGAGTCTGGCACTCACAACTGCTGAATTTTAATCTCTGCCACAGATTCTCTTGCAGGCTTTGAACAAGGCATTTGGATTTTCAGTATGAACGTCCCCATTTAAAAGATGGGGAATATTCTCATGTTAATCATTATGCTTGCTCTGAGGACTGGGTAGTGTTTGCACATTGCTGTGTAAGCACACTGTGCTAATGGTAGCAGCCTTTTTTACCAGGTCACTTGGCAGGACTGTTCCCAAAGGCTCTGCCTATTCTGTCAGTAGATCTAAGTCAAGAGGTGGGGTCTTTTGTTGCTTCCTTGAAATGAAGAAAAATTCTCCCTGCAATGAAAATCATACACATTCGGAACACACTTTCACCTTAATCTGTCTCACAGTATTCTGTTGATTAAGTACTCCACATACATATTTATCTAGATATCTATTTGTATCTTCATTTTAGCATTTGTTATGAATTAGCTCTGTGAGCCATATAATTCTTTAATAGATAAAATTCCTTCTCTTGAGAGAGGCCCTGAACATCTTGCATTATTATATTTGAAATTTGAGAATAGAGAAGTAAATTAAACCTGCTACATATATTTGAGTAGTTTCTATCACACTGGTTATCCGTGGCAATTTGTCAAATTCCTAGGTATTGTGGCAGAGAATAAAGCAGGGCTGATAAGCCTCACTGATTCACTATGGTCTATGGCCACAAAGCAGATTTGCTTATTTCTCATGGCTCCTTGCTCCAGATGCTTCATCATCTTTTGTGTATGGGAGCAAGAAAACGTTCATTTAATTTCCACAGTAGATTTATTCGTATATGATTTCTAAGCCACATTCCAGTTAATTATCTCTATATGCGTTTTTCTAGTACCATCACATCCATTATGATATAAATGATAAGAAGAAAATGGGAAAAAGTATTATTTTAATTGAACTAGATAATAGTTCCACTCCCTTCAGCTGATACAAAATAGAAAGGTATTTCAAGAGCAAAAGCAATCCCATCAACACCAGTATATGTTTCTCTCTCATGCAGCTGCAGAACCTGTTTTACAACATGCTTTGATGCTATTTTAAGTCACCCTATGAGCATGCCATTAGAAAGTACTTTTCATGTAATTAATTTGATGCTTCACAGTGAAAGAGAACAACTGAGCACACAGTGGGTGGCACACGCAGAAATGTTAATAGAAGTCTGTCCCTAAGGGCTCTCCTGCCATGAATATAAGGGCAAAGTTCAAATACCCCTCTAATATGGTGTACAGAAAGCATAGATAACAAGAAAATGCTCCTGCTTTTGTTGCTACCCATAGGAAAAAAGAACAAGGCATGATATACACCACAAAATGCTGCCTTAGGGAGAAATCAGGAGCTGTGTGCCTGTAATGAGTTACTGCACCATTCTACAGGTTCTGTTCTCTGCTTCCTTTCTTATACCCCACAGAGTTGAAAATATGTCAATGAGGCTAGAAGAGGTGAATGAAAGAGAGCATTTTATGAAAGCTTCTCTGCAGACAGTGGATCTGCGGCTGTCTCAGCTGGAGGAGCTCTCGGGCCGGATGGTGAATGCTCTGGAGAAGCTGGCGGGCATCGACAAATCCGAGCTGACGTACACGCGCTCGCGGGCCTCCTCCGAGTGTGACGCTGCCTACCTCCTGAGGCAGAGCAGTGTCAACAGCTCTGATGGCTACAGCATGTACAAATACCACATCTCTGGGGATGAGCTGACCTTTGATGACAGCGCCACGCCTATGTCACCAGCCATGCGTAAAAAAGCCCACTCTATTGGTACCAAAGAAGATGGAGCAGACCCAAGGATGCTGGCTCCAGAACACCAAACTGGACTCCATACCTCGAGTCCTAATGCAGTTGCTACAGCAGATCACAGTAAATCTACCTTAGAAATTGCACAGAATGTTTCCAGAGCCCATTCTGGCTCAGGTGGTTTGGGGAGTGAAAAGCAGGGGATTTTCAGTAGCGATGGAATGATTCCTCAAAGTGTGAACCAGATGAATGCTGTTACGAACAGTCAGTCAGCAGCAGGACCAGATTTTCAGAACACTCAGTTAAAAGTAGAACGTACCAAGTTAGAAGCAACCATCTCTTATCCCTTGGATAAATCCAAAGCGATGCGCTATTTTCCTCCTGAAACTTTCAGTGCTTGTCAAACCACTATGATGAAGTCAAGGAGCTTTATTTTTGCACAAGGTGGAAAGCTGGTTGGAGGAGTTAACAACTGGACCTCAGAGTACAGTACCATTATGGATCAGGTGTGCCCTTCTACAATTGAGCAGTGGGCCACGGAGTGGAAATACGAAGTTGAGCAGCAGCTTTCTCAAGAGCGTCCTCCAGAATACCCAGGGTTGATCTCTGAAGCAGAAAGGCAAGCAGAGGAGAAGCAGATGGACACAGATGATGATAGTAATGTTGGTGAAGCAGGTATGAGTGCCTCTTACACCTCTATGCCTGCCCCTGTCAAGGCTGAGGAGAATTTCCTGTCAGCAAAGCCAGAAAGGACTCCTGGGTTCCCATCAGTACGCTCCAAGAGTTTGCACAGCCATTCCCGGAAAGCCAAGTCCGTGAAGGACAAATTAAATAGACCAGGACATGCTAGCAGTGTAACTAATTTGGTGGTAGCATTTGGCAGTGCAACAGAAGAACAGAAAACCAGGCAAGAAAATGCATCCACAGAAACTGAATGTTAAAGTGGCTTATGGCCCCTGTTTTACCAACAGTTGAGAAAGCAGAATGACTAATTGAACAAATTAGGGATTTTCAAATTAATTTCTAAAGAAAAATTGTGAATATATGTATTTCTCTTCTTTTAAACTTAATTAGATACATGTTCTGTTCTTAAATAAATGCTTGCTGGGTTGGGTGAAAGGGAGATGTTCTCTCAAGGGCAGATAAAAGATAGGTACAGTCCACTGATGCTGAATATATAGATCTTCCTTTGTTCCATTTCAGCCTCCCTCATAAGCTCATTTACTGACAAGCTCATTATAAAGCTCTTAGAGAAAGAGCAATATTATAATGTAATAATTTTATCAGAAGATTTCTCAAACTGAACACATTTTTAACCAGCCTTAGTTTTATCCTTACTTATGCAGCTGGTTTCTTTGTAGCCATGGTGTTTTTTCAGATCAAAACAAAATTGTTGGAGGCAAGGAAAAATTATGCAGTCCCTTCTTTCACTTCTGATTTCATGCATGCTGCTTAGCTTCTCTTTCAGAATGGCATGACATGGCAGTTCTCATCTACTAAAATAGGCCAGAGTGGCAAAATGCAGTTGTGTTTGGAGAAATCTGACCTGGAAAGCCACATGTAGACATATTCTTAATCTGTCCTTGAACTTCAGTGGCATAATCTTGCTTTCAGGATCACATCTGTCCCCAACCCAAAGCATGCCGTGACAGCCTTAAACTGTTGAAAAACAGTGATCATTGTTTCAAAATGTTTAGGGAGATTCTAAGAATATCAAGTACATAGAAATTTTAATAATAGAAATCCAATATGTCCATCAGTGTTTTGTATAAATGAGGATTACAACAGAAGTCCATGTAGACTTAGAAGAAGATTTTCTTAGATGCCTGCAAGGGAAAACAAATCAAAACAGAACCAGAAAGGTGTTCTGATCAGGTGAGATTCAGATTCAATCTTTGCTTGAAACAAATCTACTGTGACAAATTCATCTTCCATTTTGCGATTTCATTATGACACATGAGGAACAAGGAACAGTTTCTAGGAGTCTGTCTAAACAAAATATAGATTTTCCAGATGAGAATAGAAATTCTGTACATTTTCTTGAGTACATTTCAAAAACAAATGTCAAAGGAGAAAAAAGTCTCTACAACAAAAGTGTTTTGAGGACTAAGTGTGGAAATCAGCATCTGTAGTTAGACGTGTCCAGAACACTTGTCTCTGCAGTGGCATTCTAAGTACTAGGTTTTGATAATTTTCTTCATGATAGCATGGTGTTATTTGTCTCATTCTTCCCTGTTAAGTTTTAGGAACTTTGATTTCCCAAATATTCAGCACCTCTCTTCAACAGGGGATGCTTACCACTGGGCAGACAATTTTGAAAATGAGTTAAAGGCAGAATACTGGTCAAAGGTTTATGCTTAACTCATTACCCATCAGGACTCATTCATATGCTATTTTGAAAAGATGTAATTTCTTTTTTCACTCACCATCAGCCCCACAGTGCAGGTCTCAATGTCCTCCTTGACAATGATGCTTACAGCATTTTGAAATGCAGAGATTGATGGAAGACTCGATAAATGGATTAATGGTATCTGATTTGTACTGTTTGCATTATATTTTCATACTCCATCCATTCTTATACCCTGAAGTACTGTTACCAAACTGAATGATTGTGGAAAGTGCACAGGCATTTCACAAAGTTCAGTCATCATTTCTTTTGGATTTTTGCTATCTTGGTTCTTACCAGCAGGTTTACTGGTTTCACTGCTGTTGGAACAGTGTTGACATTTTGCTTTTTATGTGGGCTTCTCTTTTCTTCAACTTAGGGAACTTGACATTTTGTACAAACAGAATGACATTTGAAATTGTTTCACTTCCATGTTTACTTCTGTGTTACCATTCTGTGCAACTACATAGCCATTGTGTATATGTGGTTAAAATAACCTCCAGTTTGCCAATGCCTTTTTATTGTTTGCCTGCACATTCACCAGAAATGGATTCATTAACAAACACAAAGGGATGCAGCTTTTCAGCACTGTGCTAAACAAGCAGTATGCATTGTGGAATGGAATACAGTGTGTTGCATACCTCTTGTTACATTGTCTTTATAAAATGTGTGTTAATCATGCTTTTGACCACTTAATTTTTTTAGCACTTACATTGACAATTTGTCTGATAGTATGTAGATTTCAAACAAAAATATTTTACCTTTGTATTTATATACTTCCTTTGTGTAAAAATATTTATAAAGAAACACATGAAAAATATGGTAAATTAATTCTATATACCAATTTTTTCTCTATAATGTCCGAACACTTTACTAATCTGTTTCTTCTTATGCAGTGCATGGGTCAAACATCTTCTAAGCAATTTTTTTTTCTTCACAGTTGCCAGTAATTTTGCATAACATTTCCTACAGAGAGATGATTTTAAGAGGTTTGGATATTTTCCGTGCTCTCACACAGTATGAACTGAATGACAATCTCTCTGCCATTACAAGTGAAGTAAGAACACTTTACTTGTTGGCAGAGTCATTTTGGACAAACAGCCATTTTAATAAGATTTAAATATGGTTTTGTATGTGCATAGAAGACTAATAATAGATTTGGAGCTCACTAAGCAGAATAATGACCATCACATTTGCATGTCTGCCTCCATGCTTTCTTGAATAGTGGCTGAAAGGATGCAGGCAGAGAATTTGCATTTCTGAAGAGGCATGTTTAATACTGCTTTTCAGGAAGATGTGTCCCCCTTCACTGCTAGGCATGTGGTGACTTCACAGCAATGTCACTGTGAATTCCATTGCCATGATTTATTGTGTGCTTGACCTATACTGAAGCAAGTCAAGCTGAAAGGGTGTGTACTCTAGGGCTATGTCTATGCAGAGATATTACTCTGAGGTAATTCAAATTTGTTCATCTTACAGTATCTTGCAATACAAACATTTCCTTTTCCCTCAAGGCAAATGTTTTCAACACAGTGACTAATTGTCATATTCACAAAGGCAGGTTCATGACCCTACCACCTGATTCCATGAGTTACCCCTTTTTACATTGCATCATTCAGAGACTAGCTTAACTTTGCCCTCACAAGCCTCTCCTGTTGCAGAGTCACTTTATCCATTTTAGAAGCTGGAGATCAATACCTGAGAATCAAGAAAGCCCATTTTCCATATTATTTACTAATTCATTAAAGTAGCCATTGAAACCTTCCAACTATGGTTTCTCCATGCTGCTTATCTGGATGCTTTCCAAGGTTCTGTGTTTGGCATCTTCAGCAAAATATTTATCTGTTCTTCTAAAAAAAAAAAAACCACCAAAAACCAAAAAACACATCTGCAAGGCCTTGTCAGGAAAGAGGAACATGAGGAAGGTGCATGACCAAGGATGCTAAGAGGATCATTTCATTAGCTCTGCAAGATGATTAACAGGACTGTGCCCTGTTACAGGTGTTCTGGGCTGACACAAAGGCAGTGTGCTGCTGGAGCCCTTCACCTGGAGCAGGTGAGTTTTCCAAATGACAGCAGTCCTTGGACATGGTGCTGGGGGCCCACAGATGCTTCTGCAGCACTGTCCTGTCCAGCAGGTCACTTCTGCCTGAATTAGTGTTGCACTCAAAAGCTGTTGGGAGCCTTAGATGTAAAGTTGAGAATTTATTATTAGTGTAACAAGTTTTAACAGTCTAATATATTAATTGTTATTAGTTTAGATCCATCTAATTAGAGAAGAGACAAGAAGAGAGAACAGAAAAGAATACTACTATACTACTAATGGAAAACCAGAAATAGCTAAAGTTATTTGATGTACACTTCCTACTATCTACCCTTTATTTTGATGTTTATTTACTCCTGCTCTGATCCTCTGGGTCTAATGGTCAGTGGCTACAGTGAGGATAGTGAGGACATCCTGCCAGCTGTCAGCATCCCAGGTCCTTTGTAGGGTGAGCATGATGTTCATGTTGTTTCTTTGTCCTTATTTTTTGCTACTTTAGGGGCATTTTTATGAGAGCTACAAAGTTATATCTTGTTTTTCATCACTGGCCTTTAAATCCTACAAATAAACCTGAATTTCCTCATCATTAGAAAAATTGCTTTCACAGCTAAACAAATGATTGACAGCTTGAGGCAGGTTAAGGCAAGTTCAGACAAAGCATCCTGACAAGCCTCAGTCCTGAGGCCTTACAAAGTCAGCATAAAGCCTGTGGCCTGTTACTAGCAGTGACAATTAGCCTCTGTTTGCTGGGCTATGAGGCTACATTAGCACTAGGGATGTTTTCTTCTCACTGCAATCATTGCAGACAAATATTCTACCACATGCAGCAGTCACCTAAGCTGAAAATTCAGCCTAATTGTGGATTTTGATCCTCTATTGTGATCCAGCATCAGACAGGAAGGCAAAAGTGATGTAAGGACCTGGCTGATGTGGCCATTTAAAGACCATTTCAAATGGTGTCAGGCACAGGAGTTTGGGGTAGGCAGAAAACAGCACCCAGCAGTACTTTGCATTGTAGGCTGACAAACCACAAGCCTTGAGAGGAGTGAGACAAAGACTACAGATTTTCTTAAAACTGCAAATTTATTTTGTTTTTTTCAACTTTTAGCCTTATCTGCAGAATTTGATATGGCATAGTGGTGCTTTATGGCTGATGCCCTCTATCTTTACAATGGATGTAAGGTATGTCTTCATAACAGGCTTTAAATTATTCTTTGCAGATGTTCAGCTGAAATATTTAAGCGCTGGTATCCACCTAGTGCTTGGTGTTGGAGTAGTGAAAAAGAGGGTACATAATTTCATGTGCCTGCTCCTCTTTTGTTTCTGCAACATGAACACCCAGTAAGACCACAGTGCTTCATCCTGCATGACTCTAGATGCAAGTATCTCTCTTTACTTACCCTAAGTGGACTGCTGTGCTCAGCAAGCTATCCAGAGCAAACCAACAGCCTTCAAAAAGAGCCTTGGAAAAATATTAGATTCTAGTTTAGAAGCACCAGTAATCTAATAGTCACTATCACAATACCTGTGTGAAATAGTCCAAGCCAAGGTAACTCCAGGCAAGTAAAACCTACACAATGGTTAACAAGGAAGGTCCCCTTACCTGGCATAGCAAAGTTCCATATCATTAAACCTCCACGCAAAGAAGACCGCCTCCACTTCACAGATGTGCCCTGCAAAGGAGGCTTCTTTCCTGAGATACCTCAAGAAACTAAAACTTCCGCATAGTTTTTATGTCTTTTGTATATATTTTGTCAAGACTGTCAGATTTGCTGTTTAATGTAAGTAAACACATTTTAAATATTCTTCTCCTAGATCTTCATCAAGTACATTCAGGAATGACTGGGTTTTTTTACCAACTGTTTAATAAATTTAAGGCATTTTGTTTTTATTCTGTAAGAGGCAATACAGATCTGTAGGGCTGGCTCCCTGACAAGTCCCCAGAGTCCCACACTTCTGAGTGCAGGCTGAGGCAACTCGGGTGCACAAACTATTGAGTGCACAAGTAGAGAGGTGTCCAGGTAAAGTAATAAACTGTAGCACTTTCAGGGAAAAATAGAACTGACTTCCATCAGTGAATCTCTGACTTTGCAGGCTTGCTGCAGCCTTGCTGTAGCTTTGGGCACATAGCTTTGCCGTGAAATCAGACAACACTTGTGTCTTTTTGTCTTGGAGTTCAAACCAATAATTGAACCAGTCTTCAGAGAGCTATGAAAACATGGAAGTTGCCATAGAAATACAGGCCTGGAAGAGATCATCTGCAAAAGGCAAGTTCAGCTATGTCAATAGCATCAGTGGCAGATGGTGGTCTAACCTGTTCTTGAACATGCCTAATGAAAGCCATTCTCTAATCTGCTGGGAGATCAAAAGGGACCATTGTGAAAATCTGTTCTGATTTAACCCCAGCCCTCATGCATTGCATAAGCCAGAGCACTTCCCCAGCCACAGAGCTGCCTTGGGAGGTTGGAGCAGAACTTTGAGGAAGGTGCCTAATCTGAGTGTGCACTGAACACAGCAGGTTCTGCACCCCAGCCATCCCTAACAGATGATTATCTGCACTGTCACAAACGGAGGCACTGTGTGTAAAAAGAGCCCTGGGAGACAACCACACAGTGTTGGGGGTGATACCACTGCGAGAGCAGGCCAGGCTGCTTCTCAGAGAGTGGCCAAGTGAAAGGGTCCTGGCCAGGCTAGCACACAGGAGATACCACTGAATAACAAGGTAGAGACAAGGAAAATAACTGTGCTGAGTAAAAAAAAATATTTTTTAAATAATGAGAATAACACCAGACATCTGCAGTCTTTTCAGTTCAGCTGGCTTTGTTGCACAGCTGTCTTCCCACCGTTATTTCAAGACTGCTCTCATAGACAAAGGCATTCTCAAAAATCTCTGGTTTAGCAGAACTCTTTGAAAAAGGAGTGAAGCAGAGCTGGGATGGCCAGAGATGGGCAGGCAGTTGAGTTCATTGCCAAAAAGGAGCCTGAGGATTGCCCTGCCTGCCCTGCTTGCCCTTTTGCCTTGTCTGCCCTGCCCTGCCCTGCCTGTCTACCCTGCCCTACTTGCCTGTCCTGCTCTGCCTGTCTGCATCTCACTGCAAGTTGTGACAATTAACTTGCTTCTCCAAAGTACTCAATTCTGCCAAATCAGCCTTCTTCTCCTACTGGCATAGAACTCTTTCAGTGGAAACTTGTAACCAGTTCCAGTAACAATCCTCACAAATCTTGTGAGATCTTAGTTTTGATTTTGTTTGCTCCTTTTCAGAACAGCACTGCAATTTCAATGCGTCAGTGCAGTCCTTAATGGAAATTTTTGCTATCCTGTGATCATCCTCTCACAAGTAAGATTGCTTTTGCAGCTACTCCTAAAAAGTCTCTGTGCTGATGCAGAAACACTCTTGTAATTCTGATATGGTGTAAATAATAATAATTTTTAATATCACTGGCAAATTTATTATGTGCAATTCCAAGTCTGGGCAATTTCTGCCTTCCTCACCCCCTCACTTTCTCTCTTTTTGATTCACCAGTTCTGAATATGAACAAAAACTTTAAAGAAGGATAAAGATAAGGGCTAGTCCCACAGTATTTCTCACTTATCAAACATCCAAAGGATTTAGGTTATGAAAGGGGATGAGAGGAGCTGTGGTTTGCTCCCACAGCACTCAGCTCTACACCATCAGCAGCATCTGCAGCACAGTGCACTCTCTAAAATGGACTGGGGCATGAGGTCATGCCAGGCTGAATAATCCCACTTACACAAGGATGTTTCCATCACAAAATAAAAATAGAGGATAAAGTGAAGGGCATTGTCTGCCATTAGCAATAAGATGGGGCCTTTATGCAAGGAGGTGCACTTGTTTTGAAAAGTACACTGGGATTGGTTTTATCTTCTCTATCTACAAGTCCAAGAGCAAGGTGCTCCCTCTGGGGCTGTTGAACAGCATTAAATGTATGCACCTGAGATTTCCTCAGTCTAGGCAGGTGCCAGTGAATTGTTTCCCTCCCCACTGTTCAATCAAACCTTTCTGCTGCAATCAGTGGGGCATCTCCTCTAAATTGTGAGATCCAGATTGTGCCCTAAAGTATGTTCTTTCATTGACCACACACCCTCAGACTTCACAAAAAATCCCAGGTTCTATAATGCAATGTAATATAGTTTCTATTAATGAGGGGAGATCTTGACTTTGCAGCTGATGTTGAGTACTATATGTGTCATTTTGTGTCTAAAAATGTGTCCATTTTTGTGGAGTCTTCACCACTATGCTGTAGCAGGCCTTTACAAATGTTACATTCTACATGAGCTGTTCCATTTTCATGGCAGTATGCTGACCAAAATTATGCTTCTTAATATGGTGAAGCTGCAAAACAGCAGCAGTTTGTTTGTCAGGTCCTGGCCTTCAACTCCCACCCCTAAACCATGGTCCTTGCTGTGAACTCTGCTTGGCTCACAGCTGGAACCATGACTGGGTGCACCAGCAGCCAGGGCCCTTCTTACCCTACTGAACACTTCAGACCTGGCTCCAAGATCTGGAGAGACCTGCTGGCTTGACCCAGTTCCCTTGTGACTGGATCATCAGCAGGAGAACCCAGACTCTCCCCCTTCCCCAGATCTCACAGCTGACAGACCATGTATTCCTGATCTAGGCTTCTCCATTAAACCACATTTCCACCCAAACTGTTGCTTTGTGTAGGAGGTGTTTTCACTGTGGAGGCCAAGTTTAGAGCAGTCATAATAATCATCTGCAGTATGGACCTTCATGGGTGCCATAGGTCACTAAGTAAACACAAGCAGTTACTCAGTTTCTTACTTAAAAGAGATAGCAGTGATGGATTTTGGCAGTTTAGGTGGGTGCCTGTGTTATTCCCATGTTCTGGAGAAGTTCAGGTGAGCAACACGAGTGCCTGGAAAGCTTAAAGGGAGTTACAACAATATTGGATCAACATCCAGCTCTCACAGTCAGCAGGGCTGCAGAGTTGGACGGTGACTGAGCAGCTGCCTGGGGCATCATCCAGCCCTCACAGAATCACACAGAATATGCTGAGTTGGAAGGACCCACAAGGATCATAGAGTCCAGCTCCTGGCCCTGCACAGAACCATCCCCAAGTCACATCATGTGCCTGAGAGGGTTCATACACCCCACAGCTGTAATGTGTACACCTTCTGTAAAGGGTGCCAGGGGAAGAACTCCATGGCACTTAGTGATTCACAGAACGTCAAGGGCTTGGGATGGAGCATCGATCATCCAGTTCAAAACCCTGTCAGGGGCAGGAGCACCTTGCTCAAGGCCGGAGAGAACCTGGCTGTGAACGCTGTCAGCGATGGAGCAGCCACGGCCTCCG
>NW_005054313.1:8232127-8249243 GCF_000277835.1 Geospiza fortis | reverse complement strand
CGCTGGCCCGAGGGCGGTGCCGGCTGGCCCGGAGGTGGCGAACAGCACCTGTGGAGGGGCTGCCGGGTCCCCGAGCCCTCCGTGGCACCGGGAAACAAAAGCTGCGCAGCCGGTTCAGGGTGCAGCCCCTCGGCCTCCGCGCCGCACACGGACAGAGCCCACACGGCGGTAGGGAAGCAGGACTTCTATCAAAATAAAGTCTCATGTTCATCAAAATCGGCCCGTGCGAGATTATTTTGGAAAGTTGTGTGTTATGCTTCAGGTGTTTGGGCTCGCTTTGCTCGCAGCGCTGGGCGGGATGAGGAGGAAGCAGCGGGCGCTGCTCTGCTGTGCGGATAGTTAAACTCTCACTTGTAGCCACCGCTTCGTGTTCAGAACGTGTCTGATGGCATAAATAAGAAACCAAGTATATTTATCAATTATATATAGCGCATATAGTACTGAGAACCACCAGGACTTTGTGTCATCTGGATGTGCACTTGACAGAAAGTGATATTTATTTACTTTAGACAAGACAGGACCTCTTCTACTAACATGTTTGACATGTTGACTCATTTTTGGTTTTTTCCCAATTTCTTAGTAGAAGGGAGATGTCAATGTAACACAGTTCTGGATATTCCTAGTCCTGGGAAATGGTTATATTGCTATCATTGTAGGAAATGTGGGTTATTTCACTAAAGGTTCCAGTCTTTTCATAGAAGATTTTAATTTTTAAGGTTTGAAACTGAAATGCAAGTAGGCATATGCATGTTCTAGGCCTTAGGTTTTTTGAAATCTTTCCTATGTTGGAAAGCTGTGTGTGTTAGAAGTTAGTAGAGTTTTTTTGAACTTGAGTGTCTATATCTGTAAAACTTGTTGAAGATCTTGAGCCATTATAGAGTGTTAAGCCAACTGGTTTTTGTTCATCCTGCTGCTTGTGATAGTTTGGGTTACCCAAATTTTTAAACATTAATATTTTAAATATTTTTAATTCTTTCGGTACAAATCTAAATGCCCTCAAAATTGTTAAAAACACTTGCTATGATTGGATTCGAGCTCCTTAAGATGAACCTTTTTGGTTAAAACTACTTTATCTTGTGTACAAGCAGGTCAGGCTTGTGTCTAACTGTAAAGTTCTGAGCCTTAAATAAATTATATATAGATATTTTTTTTTTTTATTTCAGGCTGATGACAATATAGCATCAGAACCAAGGATTAAAAAACTGGAACCAGTACTTTTACCAGGTAGGCATGAATCAGGAATTTGACAAATACCTCTGTTGGTATTGATTTTGGTATATTTTAATCTTAGCATTGCTCATTGAGGGAATATTGCTTTTGAGCAGAAAAAGGTAATGATATTTGTATCTGTAGAAACTTATTCTAACATACCTGAAACACTAAATAAATACATAGGCAGTTTTGCCTGTGTGATGCTTTACTACATATAGAATAATGTCTTGGTTTTACTGTGAGTATTGGAAATTAAACCACTGTTAAGTGTTTTTGCATTCTTGACAACTTTCAGAAGACTACTGGTAATTACACTTTCATCAGATAGTCAGATTTTACCTGTGTGCAGAACCCAGTAGCAAAGCCTGTGTCAGAGTCTTCCTTTATTTTAAAGGAAAGTAGTCACAGAATTTCCAGTATGTGGGTATGATTGACTTCTGTATTGGAAAACTTCTAATGCCATCTTTATTCATTTACTCTTATTGAATAGGGTGCTGTTAGGTAAGTTTGGAATTTGTGTCTTCAGACCACTACAAAATAATCTTTTTGGGGCGTGGGTGAAATAAAGCTGTGCTTTTATTACTGTTCATCTTAACATATTTATAAAAATGCAGGGTATTAATGGCATCCATATTTTAAAAGAAATAATCTCTGGTAGATGATAGTTTGAGCAATGAGGATTTCTAAAAGCCTTTTTTCAGATATGGAAGGAGCAATCTACTGTGCCCAAGATTACTTTCATTGCAAACTGTACATCACAGTAGTAAATTTGGCTTGCAGTTTCTAAGGATAATTTTGAGCTTAAAACAATGTCATACTACAGTTTTTTTCTTAGCATTCAGAATGTATATTTAAAAATATGAATTTACACACACACACTGATGTAGGTATAAACAACTCTTAAAAATTATTTCTGTCACTGCTTTACGTGGGCCTGTTGCTAATTAGGCAGTACTAATTGATATGTGATATGGTCCAGTGTGGTACCTAGGAGACTGAAATACTGTGGCAGAGGTTCAACTGAAAGAGTAAATAACAACTGCCTGACATTCTTCATGAAACAAAAGAATGCAGAGCTTGCTTGAGGCATAAATGTCCTAAAATACATTGCTGAGATTGCTTGATATTTGAAATAGTTATAGTTTTACGCTTGCAAAACTTCTGCTTACTACTTGGCATCTCAGTGATTGTGTTGCAGTTGATATTCATCCAAGGCCTTTGACTCACAAGGAAGTGACTGCATGTTCTTCTCTGAGACATTCCACAGCAACTGCAGGGCAGTACGAGAGTGCTGTGCTCAAATGTAGCACATCTTGCCTTTGCTGTGGGACCTGGCCATGAGCAGTCACAAAAGTAACTTCTGTGCTGCCACTTCTTGCAGTGTGGGTCATGGTCTATTTGTGAAACTTCCAAGTACTCTTAAAATGGTGTGACTGGGTTTGTTTTTCTCAACTGGCTTGTATTTGTTCCCTCTTTGCATGATTTTCCTTGTCTGCACTCTCTTTGAAGTCAGCATTTGATGGCTTTTGGGACATTTGTAGTAAGTTGCCCCAAGTTATGTAGAAGCCACAGTATGAAGTACCACAGATTTTAATTTCCACCTCCATATCATTGTAAGGTATTATTTTGAATTATTTCATAATAAGATTCACTGCTCTGTATAGCCACAGAGTTGCTCTGACAAAATCTGTTCATGACTCTGTATGAGAGTTGGGAGGGTGATAGAAGTGACTTAGTTAAAATTACTTAAATGCAATTCTTCCTGTTTGAAGTTAAGCACCAGCCTAAAGACATTTTTTTGTTTCTGTCATCAGCCATGCTGTAGAAAAGTGCATAAACAAGTACACTTTGTACTGTTGGATAGACTGGCTTGTGGATTTGTCATAGCCCAAGTTACTGGCCAAATTCCAACTCATTTAATTATATTAAGGCTGACTTGTACTTCCTTGTAAATACAGTTTCAGTGTGGCATTCCAAATACCCTATCCTTAACAATGGTGTGAAATTGCTTTTGCTCTCAGGAACAGAGATAAACCTGAGTGGCTGAATGTTTGTTACGCTTTTTTAAGTAGTGGAGTTTTTAAGGAGTTCTTTTGGAATTAAGTTACATTAGCACAAGTGGGTACTGGCTTTAGTAATCTTCAAAACCTGCAAATGGTTGTATTAAACTTTTGATTCCTAAAACTTAGTGACTCTGAGGGAGTGGCTTGCTTACTAATTCCAAAGGAGCTAAAAACCCTGCTGTCTAACTTGTATTTCTGTGCAGTAGAGGTTAGGACAAGGAGTTACAGGCTAGGAAATAATACATCTGGTTAGAAAATGAAGTGGTTTTTACTTGAAAAAAGAAAATTCATTGCAATCAACTTTCAGCCTATAGAGTTTGTTTTGAAAGTTTCCCCTGTAGGCCAGAGCCCACATCTCATCAGAATTTGGAGCAAAAGCCTGTATTCTCATGGAACTGTATGCCCTGAGGAGGATGTTTATTGGGAAAAGGAGCAAGTATCATTTAAAACAAGTGAAAACCTTGGTAGTAAGGGACAGCTCTGATACTGCAATAGGGAAAAGCAAGTAATTTTATAAAATTTGGTATAATTTCATTGCAAAACAGATGATACAGGTTTGAGGTGGAGTTATAAAAATGTTTTAATTTTATTTCTGCAGTTCTGTTTTCCTAGTGTTAGCTCTGTGAGTGAGAGTTTCTGCAGAATTAGTTAAGAGTTGGCCTCTGTAACAGTTTCACTTTTTTCCCCTTTGTTTGTGTACATTGCTAGTTTTATAAGCATGTCAAAGAGGAAAATTACAGAAATAGCAGGTAGTCTAGCCGTCAGTCTGTTAAAGTGCCTTGCCTGCCTGGTAGGAAATTGGTCTGTTTACCTTAGGGGAGTGCTGAGTTCATGTTGTTAAACCTGAAGGTGTGTTTTGTTCTGGGGATCAGCTGTAGCCTGTTTTCCATAACTGTGTCTGTAGCATTTCCAAGTCATCAACCTGATCATTGAAAAAACCTGTCCAGCACAAGTGGGCTGTGAATGCAGCGAGTCTCCATGCTGTGAGTGGCACAGCAGGGCACAGAGGTGCAGTACAGGGATGGGCTGTGAATGCAGCGAGTCTCCGTGCTGTGAGTGGCACAGCAGCGTGCAGAGGTGCAGTACAGGGATGGGCTGTGAATGCAGTGTGTCTCCGTGCTGTGAGTGGCACAGCAGTGCACAGAGGTGCAGTACAGGGATGGGCTGTGAATGCAGTGTGTCTCCGTGCTGTGAGTGGCACAGCAGCGTGCAGAGGTGCAGTACAGGGATGGGCTGTGAATGCAGTGTGTCTCCGTGCTGTGAGTGGCACAGCAGCGTGCAGAGGTGCAGTACAGGGACGGACAATGAGCTAGTCCAGTGCCACACTGTCGTTTGGGAAGACCAGGCAATGAGATCCTCCCTGTTGCTCACACAGGGCATTCTGCAGCAGATTGTAACCAGTGGAGCATCTGATTGTGAGGAAAGGATTGTTCCTCCTGAATCTTAATGTCAACTTGAATTAGTTGAATTATTGCTCTGTATGCTAATTTGCTAGTAGATTAAGATAGTAGTTGCTACTTGTAAGTTTTTTACAAAAAGGCTGGAAATGGTTATTAAATTATAGACTAAACTGAATTACAATAATAGTTTTTCTCTTTAAGGCTTGTTCATGCTAAGGCAAGTTCAAGGGGCAGTGGTGGTGAGGTGCTGTTGAAAGCAGTTATGCACAGGCTGTTGTGTCTGCCCTGTTTTGTGGTCAGATGACAGAAGTGACCCCGAGAGCCGTCACTGGTGTGTGGTGGGTGACCAGCAGGGCACAAGTACGGCTGGGCGGGGACAGATGTCACCTCTGGCTGCTGGTGGCCGCGGAGGCACCGAGGGACAGGGGGCAGGGCAAGCAGCTCCAGCTGCTCCCTCTGCACAGCTGCATGGGGACTTTCCTCTTGCAGGAGCCTCATGGGGACACCCGAGTGAGGAGTCACAGGTTATCACAGAAACAGTGCCACCGCGATCAGTTCCTCTTGCTGGATTTGTCTTACTTGAGTTTATGCTGTTGCTTTCTATAGCCGTGTAAACGTTTATCACCCACAGCTTCACATGGTAACAAGTTCCATTGTTTAATTATATGCTATTAGAACTCCTTTTAATGTTTTTGGGGTTTTTTCTGAAATTACTACTATCCAGTTCCTTTGGGTAAATCCTAGTTCTTGTAGGGCACAGCAAACATCAGGCCATATTCCTCCATTTCATGCAAGTTGTGATTTTTAGACATGTGTTAAGACATTTTTAGACTTTGTTTTGACTCTGTTTGGCTTAATTGTCTCAGTAGGTCCTAAAAATGAAGTTTCCCATATCTGTAATCATCTTTTTAATTCTGAACGAGTTCCTGTTTTTTGCTGAGATGGAATTATGTATCCTGTTCAAGATTTTTGCCGTTGAATATATTCGGCTTTTATTTAATAATGCTCATTGACTTTACCACCTGTTTTTTTATTTCCATTGGCTTTTTTATATATATGTGCCTTTAGAAAGGCAAGTGACTGTAGAAATTTAATTTTGGGATGTTTTTAAGACTGTATCATGGAAAGATTTAATCTCTTAGAAGAGTCTGTTTCCCTCACAAGTTAGCTCCCAGCTTTTTGGTTTTTTCTGCTTTCTGCAATTCCTTGTTACATTGAGTCATGTGTTCCAGAGCAGCTGCAACACATCATGTGATAGGAGAGGGAAACTCACTGTTCACTGAGGCACCCTTGTGCAGTAGTGCCCCAGGTAGGTTCTTTTGTCACTGCTCTGGACCCTGCGCCTCTTGCTCGGCGTTTCCTTTGCCCCGCGGTGTGCCAGGGCGGGAGGGCAGCGGCCGCGCTGTGCAGTGAGTGCCCGGGCAGGGCTGCGGCTGTGTGAGCCGGGGCCCGGTCAGTGGGGTTAATGGGGTTAATGAGTAACGCCCGCGATCTGTCGGGTCTGCCCCGCTTGGCTGTTAGGAATTATTTGCCTTAATGCCTCCGAGGGAAAACTGGGGTTGTTTACTTGGTACAGGTGCTGTGCTGTCGGTGCCTTTTCCTGTGGCTGTTTCTGGAATGAGGTACTGATATTCAGGAAGGCATTACCTGATCTGCTGAGGATGTGCGTGTGCTGCTGGTGAGCAGCGAGAGCCTGTCCGTGCTGAGAGCACCTGAGCAGAGCTTGCCCGACTGCAGCTCCTCACTGCTCCAGAGCACGCCGGGCTGCTGATTCTCATCCCAGTGCTGTGGAGAGCTCGCCAAAGCTCCCTCCTTGTGCAGCTGAGTAAGACTCATCATATTGCAGGGTTAGGTTTTTTCCCCTGAATCAAGTTTTCTATTTGAAACTGAGTGTTACTGTGAAAATTCATTTGTTTGTTTTTAAAATTAATAGGTGATATAAACAGGAAGCAAAAAAGCTTTGTAGCTTCATCTTGTTTTCACGAATCAGTGTCATACAAGAGCATGAAATTATTTTCAGCATTTAAGAATGGCCAGATTAGAAGATCAGAATGGCAATTTGGAAAATAATGCAATTCCCTGAAGCTTTTTTAAAGTAGATGTTTCAGGTTTTTTTGTTGTCTATACAAAGACTGCCAGAAGTTTTATGTAAGTTTTGAGAGTTTTGAATTCTGGATTTGAAAGCTGAAACAACAGGTATCTGCAAACTAGTTTTTCATACTGCAGGAAGTTTTAAAATGAACCAAACATTTGACTTAGATTTAGAATGAGATGTCACTTACAGTAAGTATATACTAAGTACTCTTTTCTGTTATAGCTTTTTTGTTTGTTTGGCTCAAAATAAATTTTCAGACGTGGTTTGGGTTCAGTTAACTGCTTGTTTTGTGTTTGGGTTTGATTTTTTAAGGACATAAGTACAACCAAGGCGGTCTGCATGCAGAATCTAAGTACCAGATACAATCTTAGAAGTAGATTTTACTGGATGGAGTAATTTTGTCCTGCCTTTTGTTATAAAAGACATTTCTTAAAGCTTCTGACTAGTAATATATTTTAGTATTTGTAAACATCTGCAAAAATAATTTCCTACATGCAACAGGTTAGCTATAGGCCAATATGGGAATAATTCCTTGAAGCTCTTTTAAAATTAAATATTTTAATGTTTTTACATGTGCATTTTGCAAAGAAGTTGTGAAATAATTGGTTTCTACCCATTCTGCCTCACATTTATTTAATGCTACAAGCCATTTAAATCCAGTAGATTCTGAATTGTAATCTGTCCAAGCTACTGGGGGTTTTGTCTCTTGGCAATTATATTTTCTTCCAATGAAGCAGTGAACTGATTCCAAACTAATTTCTAAACAAATGCTTCTGTATTAATTTGTTAAGCCAAACCTGTATAATTTAACAAAGACTCAGTAGTACATTAGAAGTTCAGCATCTGTAGCTTGTATTGGTTAACATAAAATAACAAGCTGAAAACTTCAGTCTTCTCAAATTGTTACTGATTATATTGTTTAGGCAAAATCAGGGTTTGGGAATCTGTAGTTTATGTAGCCAGACTTAAAAATATGCAAACACCAAACACACTCCCTCGTCACTGGCTTGTCTGTTGTTCGCATTACAAAACTCTGACCAAGTCATTGCTAAAACTCTTATTGGAAAGGTTCTGGTGACAAGAGTTTATTTTAATTTGGCCCAGCTATACATACAGATGCCAACAGGAGCTGTTTATTATTCTGTTCTTCTCACACAGAGGTGTGTTCTTATTAACTGCTTCATACTGACACCTTTTTGTGCAACCAAAGAGCAAGCCTGATCAGAGCTAATTCAGGTGAAATTTGAACTGGCAAAAAAGGAAGAAAAGATCCATTTTTAACTGGATCAGTTCTCTGATGAGGCTAACAAAGTCTGCCATAAATGGCAGTGCCAGCACAAGGCTTGAGGTGGAAGTGAATGTGGAATATGGAACTGTTTCTATTCGAGTGGTAATACAAGTTCCTGGATTAAAGCAACTCTGTAAGCAGATTTTTAGTTTGCTGTAATACTTTGGTTTTGATCTGATAGTGAGAGCTTTGCTCCTGGATGTTCCTTTCTTGCCATCTGAACTCCTGGTGTTTGTTGCCTACTCTACATTTTTGTGTCCTTCACTGCTGTTGTGAGATGTGGGGAAAGCTTTTGTGGAGCATCCCATCCTAGTTCAGAAAAGCAATTATCTTCTCAGGTCCCAGCTGTGGGTTTGTTTGGCTTTGCTTTTGTTTTTTGCAATGTTCATAAAGATTAGCCATTACTGGGCAAATACTGATTTTAATCTTGTTATTGTGCATGGGAAACACAGAGATGATCTTTGACAACTTACCAGAAAGCCTTTATTTTTTTGCTACTTTTCTCCTTACTGAGCATTAAAAAAAAATTATCTAAGCTCTTAGCACACTAGAGAAACTACAATATCAATATATGATATTTTAATAACAAATTTCTAATAAGACTGGCAAAGCAAGCTCTTTTGGTACTGTACATTTATAACACACCACTATCCAAACAGTGGTCAGAGTTGTTCTTTGGAATCTCAGGTTCTCCTGTTAAAAATTAATGAAAATTGTTTTTCATTCCCCAGTAATCACAGAATTGAGCTGTCCTTTTGGAACAACCTTGTAAGAGCTCATGAAAATCAGAAAATAGATGAAAGACAATTATTTAATGAGCTTACAAATACTTTTTTTTTTCTTAAGTTTGGAAGTGCCTGAGCACACTGAACAGAAGATTCATTTAGAAGTGGATTAGAGACATTTACATCTAAATGCTTGATGCATACTAATAAACTCATACAATTTTGGTATTCTCTCCACAAGAGAGCAGATAAAGGGACAAAAATGTTGTAGATTTCAGTTAGTTATTAATGAAGTTTTTATTGGAAATTCTTTCTTGGGAAATTCTGAAAGTTAATTATTTGCCAAATATTTTACAAGTGAACTCATTATTGTGCATTCTTAACAGTTAAACAGCTACTTGAATTAACTGGAGCCTCTCTGTTGTGAACTTGTAAGACTGTGTTTCACATTAACAACTTATCTTACTTGGGTATAATCATTACCAGCATTGTAAATGGCAAAGAGGAGTTCAGTTTCCAGGTGCTAGGTTTTTATGGATTTAGGTAGAAATTACATGACTGCTTGAAGTACTTAATAACCTCTGTTATTCTTATGTCTTTTAGACATTGAACATATCCATTGAGCTTCAATGCTCATTAAAGAAAGTTTATGCTGATACATTTGTTCTTGTGCTTCTGGTACAGCACTGGGAAAGTTCCCTTAGCAGCATGTAGGGTACCTGTGAACTTACTGAGCTTGTAGGATTTGCATTATTAATTTATGGAATGTGATTTCGGCTATTCATTGCCTCTAGCAATTATCAGATTTTTAATGTGATAAAAATACTGCCTGTTAGCATTTTAAGATGTGTATGTATGTATGTGTGCCATGCCACATCTCTCAATACATATATATATTGATCTCTGTGTATATAAAATACTGCTCAGTTCCTTTAATTATGCAGCATTGTTGTGTTCAGTCAGTATTTTTAGAGTTGTTGAAAACTGGTCAGTCTGTATCACCTCCTGCATTAATGAGGTTGTGGTCCCTCATGCTACTCAAATCAGCCTTCTTTCCTGAAAAGTTACAAATTGCTACCTTTATTAGATAAACAAAAAAAAAATTAAACTTGATCCTGTGAGGCAGGGCCCCAAAAGTTGCAAAAATATCGTAGTGAAAACAGTGTAGAACATCCTTTATTGTAGGAGGTTGGTGATTAGGGATTGTGTTTCAAGTTCTGAGGAGCCAAATTGCCCAAGCCTGGTGCAGAGTGGTGTGGCTGCAGGCTGGGGAGAGCACAGCTGTGCTGTCCAGTGCTCCCTCCTGCTGATCCTGGGCTCAGCAGGGTTCTCCTGCCTCTCTCCCAGCTCCCACGTGTTCCCAGGCTCTGCTGCCTGCTTTTTATTTTGATTGCAGTGGGTTATGCATTATGCTGGATTAGATACATACCATGAATTCTCTTAACATCCAAAATTTGAGCCAGTCACATTACATGTGCTTTTGGGAGATTTAGCAGAATTTTTCAGAAGTTTAACAGTGTGTGTTAGGTGGAGAGTGTATTATCTAATAGATCCTTCAGTATCTCCTGTTATTTTTGTGATTTGTGTATTCAGTGTAGAAATATTTTTATTAAACATGATTAGGCTTTTTTACGTAAGGGTGGCAACCTGTAATTTCTCTTCTGGTTTCCTGTCAAAGTTTAAACAAACTGCTCTCGTCTCCTGAGATCATTCTTTGACTCTTGGAGTCAGATGGAAGTGTTGACTGCTGTTCTGTGTCTGGAACAGCTTGTGACTGTTTACTGGAAAAAATCAGCAGCTACATTGTAGAAATGTGCAGTGTAATATCTCTGAATAGCTCTGTTGTCTTGTGTAGGAGAAATCACCTACTCAACTACAAACACGAGAAGGGTTCATTGTGCAAGTCCTGCCCTTACTACTCATGTTGTTTATTTACTTCCCTAAATTTTCATTTTGAAAGGTTCACTATATATATATATATATATATGTAAAACATATAGCTTGTTATAGATGTCCAAGCAAGGTATAAAAATGGGTCACATAAAATTCCAAACCTGAATCTTGGGAAAAAAAAAATCAATTTCTAGAGGTGTTTGGAAACTGCTTCTATTAAATTTGCAAACTTTCTCATTCTTCGGCTGAAGTTGGTGTGCACACGTTATCTATCCTGCCATACCTTGATCCTTACGTTCAAAATGGACCAGTTCTGGGTTAGGGCTGCAAACCTAAGAGCAGAAGATAAGCTAGGCCAGAAAATCTAGAATGTATTTGTGTTGGACAAAATGAAACAAAATGCAGTTGCACTAAAATAGGATTAGAATTAACATGTTGCAGTGTAGCCACACAATTATGAGGAATGAAGGGGGGAAGTAAAAAGGACTGGCTTTGGAAAGAGAATGATGTAGCAGGCATGTTTTAAACTGTGGTAAATTCAAATTGAAAATGTGTGAATGTTTTTCATTTCTTTTCTGTTTGGTTACGTCAAAATAATGCAGCACTGAAATAGTTTGATAATTGTAATTTGCGTTTAGAAGCGTCTCCTATGTGATAGTAAAAAAATATTATACTTGTAACAGATAAATGAATGTTACCAAAAAAAGCTATGAAGTTGCATTTCATTTCATGGTGTATTTAGCTCTCAATAGTTTTTAATTAGGAATGCAGTGATACACTGTCAATATGTAGAGAGAGAAGAATAAAAATTACTTGGAACTCAGTTTATGAGGAGCTTGTTTTTCTTCACACACAGGAGGTGACCTAGAGCTTCATGTTGAATAGTTGAAGACTTAATACCAACACTGAGGAGAAATTGCTTCAGTAAATGGTTTGGGCTTTTGCTGTTATTTAAGTGAATGGATTATTTGAAGAAATGCTGGGCATTACGAAGTTTCAGGCCAGACCATGTATTGAAACATTTTCATTACAATGTTTAACAGAAGTAGGGCTTGTCATTCTCATGTACCCCTTTAGAAGACATTGTTTTCAGCTGCTGTGGACTTGGATGAGTTTTTAACTATTTGTACTGAAGCTCTCAGAACCAGATCTTTTCTTTTCATATTCAAGAGCTTATTTAAGCACATTTTAGCACTGTTTGAGGAAAGACTTTAAAGCTCCAGGAGATCTGTTTATAGACATTTTCACAGTTCCTGCCACTTCTGGCATAGAATAGTCATGTATATGATAACACAGGTCAATGAAACTCGTCTCCTCACATCTTCAAACAGTCCCAGAACACAGATCATAATTTTGGCAGCTCAAGGCTACAGACTTAGGCCAAGACATTTTATAGCTGAACAACTGAGCCAAAAGCAGAGATGCTGCTGCTGCTCTTGGTGACTTCCAGGCAGATCCCTGATTGTATCAGGGGCAAGAGATCCAGTAGGACAGCTGGGTGAAATGGCTAAGGGGCTGGAGGGCCTGGAGACAGCAAAATGTGCATTTCTCTCAAGTGTCTGGGACACTAAAGGCAGTCATTTCAAGGTATGGTTACTTGGCTGCAGTGGTGATCACCTGAGGAAAGACCTGCTCTGCAGCAGGAGAGAAATGGGGAATTTATTCCAGGCTGTGATTCTACTCCTTGGACATGCAGTAGCTGACTGCTGCCAGTACAGCTGTCCCAAGAGCTGCTGTTTCCTTGCAGAGCATGACTGTGGGATGGCATTTCAGGCAACTGGGACTGAACATGCCAAACCTATTACGAGCAAATTAGGCTTCAGCAATCTTTAGTCCTTAGTTTCTTCTAAGCAGAATCTCAGAGCCAATATGAAATTACACTTTTCTTGGAACACACTTGTACTCCCACACTATTTATGGTAGACAGCAGCAGCAGGAGGTGGTTGATCTGGTGACAGAAGTGAAAGCCCTGTACAGGAATAAGAGGAATTACTAAGTTAGATTACTGAAGGAAGAGTTACTGTTTACCTTTCAGAAATCTTGGCTGTGGAACTGAAAAGTATCATTTTCTGTAGTGATCACTTTTTCTTTTTAAATGGTCCTCAGTCCCATTTGCCTATATGCTTTTTTTATTTTATAGCTTATGCCAGACCATTTAGCATAATTTGTATTTTTCTTCATTTGAATCTTCTGTTTTATGAAGGAAATCCAGAAATATCTCCTTCATTAGACAGTCACAGTAAAAAGTTGGAAATGTGTTTGTGTTCTGTTTTTTGAAGCCACCTGAAAATGTCTTTATAAATGCAAAGTGCAATGTGGCCTGATGATTCTGAGTTCAGGAAGTTCATAGAATTCTCTGAAGTACTTAACAATAGCCTGCTAATTTCAGTTTTTAAAATAAATGCTAGCTGAAATACAGGAATGTATGCTTGTTTAAAGGACAGTGTTGTTCAAACACATGAATTTTTAATAGTGGAGAATTGCAGGTCTTGATCTCTGGATCTAAGGGAAGTGGTGTGTGGTTTTGTTGGGTTTGACTGTGGGTTGGGTTTCTTGGGGGTTTGTTTTGGTTTTTGTTCTTTGAGGTTTGTTTTGGTTTTAAGTTGGTTGTTTTTGTTGTTTTTGGGTTTTGTTTTATTTTAACTACTACACAATCTTGTCCATTTTGGAATGGTAATTTTCTCTTTTCCCTGGAGCGGTGTTAGATAAACTCCATGTTTACCCATAAGAGATGGATAACTTGAAACTGGTAAAGAGTTAGGGGTTCCTTGGTACTACAGACTTAGAATTGTTGTACCTCTAGGATTTATATAGGCTTCTCCTTTCCCTTCCCTTTCTTCTGTTTCAGGTGAAATTGTGGTGAACGAAGTAAATTTTGTAAGAAAGTGCATTGCAACAGACACGAGCCAGTATGATCTGTGGGGCAAGCTGGTTTGCACTAACTTCAAGATTTCCTTTATTACAGATGACCCAATGCCACTGCAGGTTGGTAATTGCTCACATGGCTACACCATGAATGTTAAAGTGGAATTATTCACACAGTCAGTCTGTCTCATATCTGATATAAATGGATGCTTTCTAAGCAGGCCACAGGATGAGGTTCCATTGTCCCGTTCTGAATGTGTCGCTGTTCCATCCATTCATATCAGGACAAGAGCAAGAAATTTGTACAGAAGTACATCCAGCTCCATTCACCTCCATGGATGGAGGCTTCCCCAGGAAGTGGTTTTACAAAAGACAAAGCAGGAATTATATGCAGATGTGTCCCTCCCTGAAGGAGCTGTTTGCAAATGTCCCTAAGACTAGACAAGTGTCAGATCAGCAAAGCTCTCCACATGGTGGAGTTTTATTTGTGTTACTGATGGAGGACAAAGTAACCAGGAAAGAGTATTCATTGTAGATGAAGCAACAAGAAGAGGGGAGAGTTCTCTCTTCTGCTTTGTCAAAGCAGAGCTCATGACATTGAAAACCATGATCAGTTTTTGAACAGCACAGCATACAACACTGGAAATCCAAGTAGTGATCCGTGTGTTATTTTCAGTAGAGTTTGCACTTCCATTTGGGGCTTTTAAAGGAAATGTTCTATTAACTAAAGATATGTATAGCTGTGAAAGTAGAGAGATGCTTATTCAATAATAGTTAGGAAGTTTGACCAGAGCTACATCAAAAGGTTAATTTTTGGCATTAAGTAGTTGTTAAAATTTGCCCCTGAAAGTAGAATTAATTTTTTTTCTTTCCATGCTTACAAAAGTAATAATAATAATTGGAGATTTCTTACATTCCTTATATCATCTATAATATATATAATATATGTATGTATTTTTACTTCAAATTGTATTGGATTTCTAAGAGTAATTTTTTGATACTAATTCAATAAATTCAGTGCAAATAGAGAGGTTATTTTGCATATTCCACTGGGGTTCTGAACTGCTGGGTGTGCAGTTGAGCAGCCTCTAACCTCTAATTACCTGGGAATAGGCAAGGGTAGGACCTGTCAGAAAAGCCTAGGCATGCCTGATTTTTATCATAGTTTCTTCAAAGTTGTGCTGTATATCTGGTTGCAAACTGCAGAGCTGCAATTAATGGCTGTGAGTTCATGTGTTTCAGAAATTCCATTATAAAAACCTCCTCCTTGGTGAACACGATGTCCCACTCACATGCATTGAGCAGATTGTCACAGGTATGTCAAAAATAGCTAAGTATAATGACAGGCTTTATTCTTATTCAGTACAAAACTGTTACTTCCCTGTTAAGTTCTGTAGAATTGTTGACACTTGAGGTTTTGTGTCATTAATCTTCCGTGATTTGAAGTACTTGGTTTATTTAAAATTAGGCTAAAAGCCTCAAGTGCTGAATAAATCTTGAGGTGCCATGCAGGAGACTTAGTTGGATCTTTATAATAAAGACTTTATATTTGTAACTACCATACTGGATCAACAGTTGTTGTAGGAGAGACATGTTACAGCAGTACAAAATTTTGTTAGCAATGTTTTTACATTGCATCATCTGAATCTCTGCCACTGAAATACACTAAATTGCAAAAATATCTTATACATTGAGACATAGATGGGATTTCTGACAAGAGAAATGCTGTGGTTTTCAATCCTCTCTAATTCTTAGCAAGTTAATAACTGGTGATCTCCTTGTGGAGAACCAGGTTTTGATTTGTTGGATTCCATAGCCTAACCTATTTGTTAAGAATCCGTTTCATCTTGTAATTTTAAAATTTCATAAAAGTGATAAATTTTCAAACTTTGTTTATGGCATGGGCTATTAAACACTTGGTTTTCTGACTGTACGTAATCTAAATTATTGGTTATAAGTTTTCAATGCCCAAAGTTGATTGTGATCACTGTGAAAAGATTGTGTTTCTGAAGAAGAACATGATGAAAAATGCTATTTTTTTACAACAAAGAGGTGCTATTAACCTGTTATATTGTCTTGCACTGGCCCATATTTGTTGCCCCTTTACTAAAACATGAGGTTTACCCTAAGTTTAGTGAAATATAAGCCTTTACTAACAGGAATCAACAGATTTTCTACCTGAATCAAAATGTCCCAACAAATAAACTTCTGGCAGCAACGTTACTGTATCTGTTTGAGCCAATCTTGTGTTTCCTTACAGAACACAGTCAAATAAGTTTCTCTTCTTTGCAGTGAATGACACCAAGAGGAAGCAGAAGGTCCTTGGTCCTAACCAAAAGCTGAAATTTAATCCAACTGAATTAATAATTTATTGCAAAGACTTCCGTATTGTCAGATTTCGTTTTGATGAAGCAGGTCCTGAAAGTGCAAAAAAGGTATTGTTATCTTGTTATGAATTTCTGCCTTGTAGTTATCACATGTAGCAACAGCTGTGCTGATAAGAACATTTTGTATTACTATGTTTTGATAGAGAAGTGGGGGGAAGAATTGCAAATTATTCACATTTTATTACAGGAGAATATCTGGCGTCAAATCTATTAGGGGAAAAAATTTAATGTGGTGTATTAACTGTTCAGTATCGTATAAGATAAACCAGTATTTCTTACCATATCTGTTTTACTTTTAAAAGTTATTAATTTATTAAATAAATCTTTTTAAGGACTGGAATCAGAATGTTGCATTGCAGCTGTACAACAGATGTTTGCATTTTTATGGAAAATGCTTCAAGCTTTGATACTTTTTCTAAAAGTCATAAGCTTAATTAACCCAGAGGTTGAGCGTACTGCCTTACAGATGTCCTTAATGGTGTCACACAGTTCTCCAGCGAGCTCTTGGAATCACCAATTTGTCCAATTTACATGAACCTGGGCTCTTTCTCAACATTTTGTTATCAAAGCCTCGTACACTCTCAGCAGGAGGAATTACTGGGCTCAGTCCATTCCGAGGGGTTCCCTTCCTTGCCTGATGGTGCCGGTGCTGCTGCAGTCCAGGTGCAGCTGGGGCTGTGCTGCTGGGGGGCTGCGCTGTGGGGCTGTCCCAGCCGGGCTGTGCTGTTGGAGCTGTGCTGTTGGAGCTGTGCTGTTGGAGCTGTGCTGTTGGAGCCGTGCTGCGGGGGCTGTCCCAGCCTGCCTGTGCTGTTGGAGCTGTGCTGTTGGAGCCGTGCTGCGGGGGCTGTCCCAGCCTGCCTGTGCTGTTGGAGCTGTGCTGTTGGAGCCGTGCTGCGGGGGCTGTCCCAGCCTGCCTGTGCTGTTGGAGCTGTGCTGTTAGCGCTGCCCCAGCCGGGCTGTGCCGAGCAGGGCCGACCGGCAGCGCCTTCCCAGCGCTCGGCTGCCCTGACCTCCACGGCACTGCGGCGTGGCACAGCCGGCGTTTCATAAGGAATGACCCACTTTGCTCTCAGAGCTTAACAATTCCCCTTCTCAGTAGGAGCAGGTTTGAGTTTAGCCCTGTAAGTCCCAAGGACCATCTGCCCAGGCATAAGTCTGTGTGCAGTTACTGACCGAGAGCTGCTGAAC
>NW_005054313.1:8226864-8232113 GCF_000277835.1 Geospiza fortis | reverse complement strand
CGAGGTGCGCGGGCAGGAGCCCGTCATGAACCGCCCTGCTCTGGCCTTGCCCCTGTTCTGGCTGCCCTCCTGCCCGTGCTGGTTGGAGCCTTCCCCGTTTGACAGTCTTTCCACAGTCATTCCCTTGCACAGCTTCTCCAAAATCCCCCTGGAGCAGCCGTCTCCTGCAATATCTTTACAGCAACTGTTTTTAATTGGCTGCCACAGCAAAGGAGAGTGATTAGCCTGGAGGAGGAGAGAATAAACTCAGCATCTCATTAACATTCTTTGTGCTGCTTTTTCTTATGCAAGAGCGAACAGTGAAACCATTTTATGGAGTCCTTTACATTAGGCATTTATAATTACATGGTCTTAGGTGGTTTCTTCTGATAGGAAGAACAGCTAGGTCTAGAGAACCAGAGCCTGTGTGGTTATAGAGCTTATGCTGCTGGTGACCAAAAGTGTAACGACTGCCATTGTCAAATAGCAGAATGTGCTCAGTGGAGAGGAAGAAAACTGGTACAAATATCAGCTGTGTGGTTACTGTCTATCAGGTATGTTACTACTGCAACTTTGTGTGGGTGTAGCACACAAGCATTTCTACTGAAGGGAGATCAGGTTCAGCTAATCTAATCTAATGTTTCCATAATAGCATTATTCTATTAGCATTAAAATATAAATGTATAGAACCATGAGATCCTTAGATCAGTTTTCCAGCATCAGGATTTTGCTTAAATTATTTTGGGATGCTGGTGAACACATCTGGAGTGGTCTTACACAGCATATTGAATGAAGTTGTTTTGTTCTTTCTGACATTCAGGTGGCATGCTGGCACCACAGTATGGAAAGATTTTATCTGGTTTCTGTTCCTGCCCTTCAGGTAGTACATATTAGCAAGGTTGTCCTGGTGTTTAAAAACAGAAGACAGTAATCAGGCCTCCTTAAAGTTCTGAAGGGCCTCTTTAATCTATATTTACATCCAACTATTTGTACAAGAAAATTTTGGTAGCTGTCTAGTTGGAAATAACTGTGTGTGCCTAACTTTTGTAGGGAAGACCAAGACTTAGAGTGTACCTGAGTTCTGATGTGAGGGGAAGCCTGCTCTTGGGCTGGGGGTGCATTGCTGTCTGACTGGGAGAGTGCCATAGGAGAGGGCTGACCATGGAACTGGGATTCTGGATGGAGGGACCTGCATGGCAAATTCATGTTTTAAAATGAGCTTTAAATATATGGAGTAGTTAGAAGGACAACAGATGCTAACTTCATGCAGTTAAGGAATTTGTTTGAAGCATAGTTCTTGCACGTACTGGAAATACTCAGCAGCATCCAGTGACATAAATTGGTGTTGGCAAAGCGAGTGTAATCTGTTCCTAAGGAAGTGTCTCTGTTTGCTGAACAGGGCATAAGGGAGAATAACTAATTAAGCTGCATTACTAGAATAGAGATTATTCCAAGTCTCTCTTTGAGGATCTCAGAAAGATCCTCTTTCCAAGGATCTCTTTGGATGCTGTGAAAAGAAGGATCCAATTTGGAAGCAGGCTTCTGATGTGGACAAACTGACAGACTTGACTACCTCCACATAGACACATGGGTAATGTTGGCAGAACTTTCAGAGGCCTTTTTCTTTGCCTTTAAGCAGAAACATTGTGAGAACACATTCATTTATTTTCAGGTAAATTATTATAGAGAAGCTTAAAAAGCAGTTCTGTTAGAAAAATAGCCTCAGCATTTGTTGCAGCCAATACATGCTAATAAAATACTGTCTCAGCATTAGTCAGCCAGGTAAATATTTTCTTCCTCATTTTTATTAGTGGATATTTGGGAAACAAGCATTAAGGGAAAATAGAAGGAATGGAAATTTGCACTCACCACTGTTTAGCAGTTTAATTTTGTTTTGTCTCTAAAATAAAGTGATAGAGTCTCCAAAGGAAGGAAAGCCAGATGGGTGTGGGAGGAAGTGGAGGATGGGGAAGCAAGGGTAAGCAAGTTGGGGAAGTCTTAAGTTAGGCAGTGCAAAAAAAAGAAGCATTTCACATTCCTTAGAGGAAAGGAATTATTTTGTTCCAAAAATGACAGCAAACAGTCAAACTGAAAACTCCTGCTATTTTTTAGTCACTGCAGTATTGGACATTAGACTGAGAAAATAAAATATATGAAAAGGTGAGGCTGTAGATCTTCTGACTGTTAGGTGATGCCCAATGTGTTGCCTCACCGTGCATAAGGATCCTGGCAATGCTCCTGAATGGCACACACCCTGTGCCTCATATGTATGAGTATATCTCCATTTTCTCATCCCTTTCTCTTCTATAACTCTCTCAGTTCTTTACTCCAGGAAGCTTTTTTGAATGAGTATGAGAGTTGTTTCAGAATCACATGCTCAATCAAAACAGAAGGAAAATTTTTTATCTCAAATCTTGTTTCCTGTGCAATCAAAAGTAGCCTTTCCTACGTCATAACACTTGGGATGGAGGGGAACATTTTTTTCCCTAATTGTTATGAACAATAATATGAAACTCCTAAGAGTTTTGGACACACAGTCCTGACCCTTTCTAATGTGTTGCTCCTGCGTCCCCAACTCTATTACCTTGTTCTAATTGTTTATACAGATCACAAAATTGGTACTGTTTCAAGGCACTGGGAATGCATAAGATACTGTCTTTGGAGGGGATGAAGAAAACTTTTTTACAGAATCAGAATGGTTTGGCTTGGAAGGGCCCCTAAAGCTCATCTCATTCCACCTCCTTGCCATAGGCAGAGACACCTTCCATTACACCAGGTTTTTCAAAGCCCTGTCCTGGTCTTGAACACTTCAGGGATGGCGCAGCCACAACTTCCCTGTGCAAAGGTTAAAGATATTTTAAAAAATACAGATGAATTTAAAAAATTCTCCTAATGCTGAATGCTTATTTTCCCAATAGGTTTTCCAGCCTAGGAAAATGAACAAAACCTGTTTATGGGACTTGATGTAGTCCTGCCTGTCTGACTTTCTACCACAGGTGTCTGCTTGGGATAGGAATTGCAGAAGCAATGGAAAACAGTATTTTTCCAGAGAGTTCATAAGCCAGGTTGCCTGGCTTAAGGAAGAAGGGAAAATCCAGGGCTGTGCTAACTTAGCACATCTGAAATGTTGTTGTCCGCAACTCTTCTGCAAGAGCATTAGCAATATGTTAAAGCTCTTGCCCTTGGTAAAATTCCTGTTGAAGAGGAGGGTGTGCCCTGAAAGTATCATTTATTTTTCTCAGATGGGGGTTGAACAGGGGACACTGACATAGGGAAATAGCTTTTGTACTATGAAATAACTACAGCCATTGTGTTTACTGCTTTTCATAAATGAACTTTCCAACAAGCAGCCTATTCTCTTGTTATTTGTCTGAGCCTAAATATCTTCAGCTTTACACAATCGTAAATTGGCAAGAATACCAAACATTTTTGAGTTTGATATGAGAACGCTTCCTGTAAAACATGCTTGTCTTCCAATTTAGAGCGTTCTACTTATGGTCATAATCTGCTGAGATCTGTGGAATGTGCTTGTCTTCTGAATCTCTGAGACAATAAAGCTATTATAGGGATTTAGTGGGAATAAACAGAAAATTAGTATGTCTTTAGTACTTGCTTAGTGTATCTATGAGTGGAATTTTTCTAAAATGTAAAAATAGAGACAATAGCAGGATAAATCTATCACTTTTTAAAATAAGAGAAATAGATGTCCTGAACCTGTGGGTGGACTGTTTCACCCATGCAATACATGGTGTGAGTTACATCTATTCCGTGGAACACCCAGAGCATTTTCCAGCTCCTGCTTTATTTAAAAGCACAACTGTGGTCTCATATTTTTTGTGGATCTGGATGGTTACTATCTCCACCCCACCATTTTATCCCTCTTCACACAGCACACACGTACTCCCTTTTTCAAATGTGGCAAGCAAATGACAGAGATTTCAGCTGCTGCCTATTTAAAAATAGGTTTTACTGTATTCCTGTTGTGTTATTTGGCAGCACAATGGAATTTTTTTCCTGCAGTTTGTCCTGAAGCCTTGAGAGTAGATTAGCATAGTAAAAGGCTTTCAACTTTCACTCCATAAATGAAGATGAGGAGTAGCTCTGCTAGAATCAGTTACTGTAGTGAAAAGCTACATAGAAAAATGGAAGTCAAAATGTGAATATACACAGATTTCCATTTTATTTCATTGTTGATGATAGCCAAAAGTAATCTGTTAGAAGTGACCAAATACTATTGAATAGCTGGCTTCTTCTGCTTCAATTCATACCCTGAAATAACAAGATTTAGTAAAATGTGTGTGGCTTCCAGTTATGTCATTAAACATTTTATCAAATCCTGCAAATGAGCTTGTTCATTAGGAAAGTCTGCTATACTGCTCTCCAGGGCCACTTGTACTGCTTGGGTTTTTTGGGGGGCTGTCACCCCTGGAATGTTCTGTCCTCTGTTTTCCTTTGCAGTTTCAGTGTAGAAGAGAAGGTGTGGGGAGAACAGTTAAAGAAACCGTTGTTCTAAGATTTGACTGGAATTTTTTTGTTGAGTGTTTGTGAAACAACATTTTCGGCTCAAGTTAGTCTACTGTCATTACTGGTTTTATACATAATGAGGACTGTCCCCATCAAAAGTCAAAGTATACAAAAATACAGTCAAGGTTTCATAACACCAGGGATGTTGCATACAAACAATAAAAATACAGCAATGTTCTCCATGCAGATCTCAGAAAACTGAGCTCTCGAGCTGACAGCACTGATACTCCTTCAGTTCTGGGGTGCAGATCTTTCTGTTATGCCTATCACGATAAGGACATTTTCCTTCATAAAAACAAAACAATTTCTTGGATGCACAGGATTTTTTTTTCAAAAATAATATTCAAAACTGCTGAACTTTGAATACAATTTTGTAAATGCATTTCTAAATATGAAAAGTTGGGCAAAGTTGAAGGGAAAAAATAAAAAAAGAAAAAAAATTGGGTGATAAGAATGTGGGCTTACACTATGTCTTTGTCCCTGGTTAAAGGTACAGTTTAGTAAAATGCAGAAGCAAATACTGAGGGAAGAGGACAAAGTTAAAGATTCAATTCATATCCTGAAATTTGAAGAATAACAGCACCAGTCTCTACGTGATACCTTTTTTTCTTCTTGAATTTGATTCAAAAACATTAGGGTTTTTGTTAAATCTTTTGTATTTATTAGTGAATATCTACATTCAAAGAGACAGAGACTAGAAATGCTTGATGAAATTTTAAGTCTAGGATCTAATCCTAAATCATGTG
>NW_005054313.1:8204278-8226854 GCF_000277835.1 Geospiza fortis | reverse complement strand
AGTTTTTTAAAAGGAAGGGCACATGAAAAACCTCCTGGCCCAACTAACAGCTTTGTAGCCCAAGTATCTGTCAAATGCTGTTAAATACTGATACTAATTCAGGACATACCTGAACTGCTAATTGTTCAAAATTGTCCTGGTAAAATTCCATTATGTTGTTTCTGTGTTTTTCCCCTCTTCCCTAAGCACTGATTGCTGGCTGCTGTCAGAGCAGTGCTAGGTTGGACTTTTTGAACTAACGCTGCATGCTCTTAGGTTCTTCTGCTGGATAGATAAGTACTCCTTTCATTAAAGAAAATATAAAAAGACTGATTTTTATTTTTTTCACAGCTCTGTATATTTGACACTGCTACTATTAAGGGCAATAATTTTTTTGTCTATGTAAATATATAACAACAATAATAAATGTCTCTTTCCTAGGTGTGCCTTGCAATAGCTCATTATTCTCAGCCAACAGATCTTCAGCTTCTCTTTGCATTTGAGTATGTTGGGGAAATATATCATAATCCAGGTAAGGATGAAAGTACTTGGATTGTGCTTTTTTCCCTGTTTTGTAATATGTATTTTTAGTAAGACTTCTGTCCAGAAGCAGTAGCAAAAAGCATTTGAGGCTTTCTCCAAGGGTAACAAAATCAGCTTGTTCTGCACCCAGCCTCTTATGGTTATAAGTCATTCATTGGGATAGACATTAATGACCAAAATCCAAAGAAATGTCTTTCCTGTCTGAAACAAAGCCAAACTGTGGCAGCATGAATACTCCTATTTCTCAGTTCACGCTTCCATCCTCCTGATGTATGTCTCTGTTGGTACTCTGGTACCCAGTGAATGTCCCATCAGGCAGGCTTGCTCACCTGCCCTTCTTTTGGGAATAAGTTTCTCTTCTGGTGGTATTGCAGGAGGATTTGTGCAACTTGGGACTCCATACCTTCTTTCCTAGAGGCTTACTAGGCAGTTCTTACCACTCAAAACCTCCACCACCCCTGCTGAGCTGGAGCACACCCTCTCTGCTCAAGGCCAATCTCCAAGTGAACCTTGTCAGTTAGGTAAGCCTGCAAAGATGCCTTTGGAACTTGATTTCGAGCGTAATGCTGTGCGGTCACTGCCGAGTGTTCCCCAGCCCAGACACAGCTGAGAGCCAGCATTGTAGGGTGACAAGGCTCCCACAGAGCGTGCTGCTGCTGCAGAGCTGTGCTACTGAGATCTGAACTCAGCAGCTGCCACTAGAAACCACTCATCTGCCTGTTACAAAACATGAACCTTGTGGAATTACGAGATCAGGCCTTCAAATTTGCAAAACAATGCATGGTTTTCATCCATGGTTTTGCCTTTATGACTGCCCCGTGCATGCACAAGAATAAGAGTGCATGTGATTATTATGTTGCACACACAATTACACATGGAATTTCTTACCTCATAAAGCTTGGGCAATTATTAAGGTCCATGTATTTTCCTGTTACAAAGTACTAGGGAGGAAGCCAATTTGCAGATAAAATTGCAATAAAATGTTAGGCTGTCACAAAGTTGCCTTTACTCTCTCTTTAAAATACCATTTGCTATATGGAAAAATACCTAGTGGAAGAATTACATAAGGTGGGTAAAAATGTTTCTCTGGAGCAGCAGACCAGAATGGCAAAGGAGAGTTGTTCTGCCATGCTGCAGTTCCCAAGAGAATATGAAATTCTTTTGGGTTGTGTTGGGGTGTTCTTGTTGTTGTGAACCCTGGTGTTTGTCCCATAGATATCTGGCTTTGCTCTTGCAATTCCAGTGCTGTTTAATGTCTCTCTATGCCTGCTACTCCCAGTAAAGTAAAAGGTGAAATGCTGTCTTTGTGCTTCCTGGGGAACCTAAAAAGCCTGCATTGTTCTGGTGTATGTGTACGTTGTTTTCTTCCCAGGCTATATTTTATAGTTATATATCCTGCCATTAAACAGAAAATTTAATTTTTTTTTGTAATTATTGTATTTCTCTGTTTACCATCTTTGAAGAACTACTTCAGTCTGATTTTAGTCCTGTTTTCTTCTGAAAATCCTAAGTAGTCAAAGTGCCAGTGCAAGAATGAAGTTGATAGATACAGAAAGCAGAAACCACACAGGCTATGGGATGTCAGCAGAGCTGTGACACTGTTCTGCTTCCTTTGGGCAGGCTCTTGCTGTGGCTGAGAGCTTTCATGGGGAAGGTAATAGGGCTGAATTTCAGTTTATTCCACTTCCATCTAAAAGTGTGCTTCAAGTGTCAAGAAACAAAATGTAATTTCTTTTTGACACAGCTGACTGTCCCCTTGGCATCTAAAGAATGACCAGCAAAGGAGATCCTTCTGTATAGTAACAGCCTGTCTAAGCTCCTGGTCCCTAAACACAAAATGATAGACAATCTTTTTGTGTAGACATAAATCTATATAGAAACCCCAGTATTTTAACATGGCCTTCCATTTCTTTTATTTGCTGTTAATACAGCAGTCATTTAAAGTTGCTGAAATTATATAAGTTTTATTTTGCTTTATTGACATAGTAGCTATTCATTAATAGCTATAGCCTATAAAGGGTTCATGTTTTAAAATGTTGCAGACTATGGCATATTGAAGAAGGAAAGCCTGTGACTGGAGATAACATTTCCTGAGTATTGGTACGCCTTGGCTTTTATCAAGCAGCACAGCAGGCTAATTTTATTTTGCTTTTCTAATGAAATTGGAGGAAAAAATACATTGACATCTTCATTTATCATCAAGCTGCCATTAAATCACTGCTTTCTTGTAATACAACAGTTGGTAATATAGATAATACCAGTCCTGTTGCCAATGGCTTATTTTTCTAATTAGGAAGGTGAAGAGTTTGATTTTTATTCATTGTTTTTAATGGGCATTGATGACTTTCCTTTTCCTAGCAAAGAAGGTGAATGGCATAGACCCAGGAGGTGGTGGCGGTGGCATCAGCAGTGCCAGCGGTCAGCAGACTCCTTTGTTTGAAACTTACTCGGACTGGGATAGAGAAATCAAAAGGACAGGTGCATCTGAGTGGAGAGTGTGCTCAGTCAATGAAGGTTATATGATCTCCACTTGGTAAGTGTCTCCTGGGACACCAGCAGGAGGGAACTGGGCTGTCTTGTCCCGTGTGCCCCACAGCCTCTGTTGCAGCCAACTGTGCACTGCACCTCTTAATTGTGCTGCTCTCTGTAGCTCCCCAGGAAAAAGATGCTGCAAGTCTTGTCCCTGAAGGAAATGTCATGTCCCTAAAGGAAATGTCTTGTCCCTAAAGGAAATGTCATGTTTTGGCATCCATGGCTTTGGTGCTTCTGTACTTCCATGTGGGACAGTGGCAGCCACGCCCAGGGGCTGCTCTGGGACAGTCTCACTGAGCTGGTGACACAGCACTGCAGCAAGAGGGAAGATGGTAAAAAACACAGGGAAAAGTAACCTTTTTTTATCATGTTTTTTTCCACAAGCCTTCCAGAATATTTTGTGGTTCCGTCTTCCTTAGCAGATCAAGACCTGAAGCTGTACTCCTACTCCTTCATTGGGAGGAGAATGCCTGTAAGTGTCCTCTTTGTTCTGGTGCTGCTCCTGGTCATTGCATAGTATTCAACTTTGGGCTCTGCATGCCAGTTAACATTGCATTAAGGAAAAAATTGTACAGAATAGCTCTAACCTGCACGATTTTGTTGTTTTTGTGTTTTTCCCCACATTAGTTATGGTCCTGGAATCACCCCAACGGGAGTGCCCTTGTGAGAATGGCCAACATTAAAGATGTGTTGCAGCAGAGAAGAATTGATCAGAGGTAAATGATTCATTGTGTCACTCTTCAGTCAGAGGGTTGGGATAACACCAGTGGTGGCTGTGACATGGCACTGGGTGGCAGTGGAGGTGACCCCGTGTGACACTGCAGTGTTGTAGTGTGGGAACTTTGGAGAGACTGGTCTCTGGATCTGGTTCTGGCACAATTTTTATTCAAGGCCATTCCAGTTTCAAATACTGAGTAACTTTACAGGTTTTAAGGTATGCTTATTTTTTAGGGGGCTAATCACTCAGATGACAGAATTTATTGATAAAATGATCAGATTTACTATAATACAGCTTACATTGGTGGAGATTTTCTTACCTCTTTCAGCAAGACAGTAAAAAAAAACCCTTCATTTGTGGCATTGTGAAATACAATTCAATAGACTTAGTATCATAATGCACAAATATGATAATATTTCTGTGAAATATTTGTCATATGCTGTCCTTAATGAAAGACTGAAGGCATTTAGTGCCTTGTGTAGGTCGTTTACAAGTGTAGTGGGTTTTGTTCTTTGGTTTAATTGGTAGTATGACTTTTTGTGGTAGTGCAAACAACTGCATTGTGTGTTAGGCTGGAGCTCTGAGTTTTAATTAAAACCCTGTCAGATATCCTGACTTCATAAACTTTAAATATGTTCTCTTCATTTAACATAGGTAAGTCTTACTAAACATGATGGAAAACTAAAAACTGAATAGAGTTATTTAACTGTCAGTCAGCATCAGATTTCATTTCTGAAATGTGATATTTTAATGATCCATTAAAACATTTCCATTTTTTATGTTCAGTAATGAGCAGACAGCAAAAATGTTTGAGTCAGTAGCTTTATGACAGGAGCAATGTATCTCCTGAATATGAACCAGTAAACTATTTTTTAGAATGAGGTGCATGTTTTCTGTGGGTTTAATTGTTTGCAATTAGGCAGTGGCACGTTTATTGAAAGACTGTTTCTTTTCTCTCCAACAATAAACCTGCTGATTCTTCTCCTGCAGGATTTGTAATGCCATAACTCGAAGCCATCCCCTGAGAAGTGACGTTTACAAATCTGACCTGGACAAGTGTCTTCCCAACATCCAGGAAATCCAGGCTGCACACAACAAACTCAAACAGCTCTGTGTCAATGGTATGCTGGGCTTTCCTTCTTTTATGGGGTTGTTTTCCTGACATGCAGTGAATTCCAGTCAGCCTGGCTGACAGGGACTGTTACTGGAAGTTGTTCTGCAATGTAATTACTGTCCCTGTTGCAGACCCTTTTGATGACACTGAAGAGAAGTGGCTGTCCTCACTGGAAAACACTCGCTGGTTAGAGTACATCAGGTTGGTACCATTAAAATAATGATGTTCAGTGGAATGTGCAGAGCTCTCAGCATTGTTAATGAGCAGTGCATCATTTGAAGGATTCTTTGTTTTAATATAAGTTAGGTAAATACAGATAACCCAAATCTTTTTCTTGTGGAGTGTGAATTTCTGTTAACTGTTAAATCACTTTCTTTTCCTGTCCAGAGCCTTTCTTAAGCATTCTGCTGAGCTTGTCTATATGATGGAGTGTAAGCACGTTTCTGTAGTTCTACAAGGTAATACAACACAGAGCATGCTGTAATTATTTGCATTACTGTGATAATGTAGATAAACAGATGTAGATAAAATCAACTGTAATCTTTATACATAAACCCCATGGATTCTGAAGATCTCAGGCATTTGGGGAACTAGAAGGGAAAATAGTTTTGTTATGTATCTGAACTGTAGTATAGTCCTTAGCATCAAAGGAATATTTTGCTTTGAGTCTTTGTGGGTTTTGTTCTGATAATGATGATAGAATCAAAACCTTAGTGTGAACCTTTGTACTGTGTTAATTGGGCTAATAGTCCCTGTAGTAGCAATGTCAATTTAATTCAGAGGTTCTACAGACAAAAGTATTTCACTCAGTGCCCACTCCTTGTGTCTGTGCAAACAGATATTTCAGAGGAAAGGACACTGAAAAACTTGCTCATATCTGTAATTCTGTAATATCTGTAGTTTTTACAAGACCTGTTCAGCTGGTATATCCCACTCTCCCCATGTAATGGCCTTCCAAAAATTGCTTCAAGGTGAAAAAATGTTGAAAATTTTAGCAGCATGAGCACTCTCCTCCTCAGCACACCTTGATTTAAGTACTTGGCAGTTGGGTGGGTATTTTGTTCTTGATGAGTGCACTGCTGTGCTGGGTACTGCAGGAACCCTTTGTATAGTATGAGTCTCAGTTTAAAAAAAAAAGTGTGATTTTCTTGTAGTTTGTTTTTTTTTTAAATTATGAGAACAATTAAAACAAATAAAAGTATATTTTAAAGGAAATTCTAATAAAAACATGAGACCTAGTTGCACCTTTTTGCTCTTTGAAATCTAATTCTGTACATGTTCATTTTCCTTATGTATTCTGTACTTTCTGTACGTTACTCACAGAGGAAGAGGGACGGGACCTGAGCTGTCTTGCTGCTTCTCTCATTCAAGTCATGCTGGATCCCTATTTTCGAACCATTGTTGGATTTCAAAGCCTAATACAGAAGGAATGGGTCATGGCAGGATATCAATTTTTAGATAGGTGTAACCACTTAAAGAGATCTGACAAAGAGGTAAAAATTAATTGTATTTGCATGTGATCACAGTATCTGCTTGATATCATCCTGAACATGTATTTGTACAGAAATCTAAAAGTAAAGATATGTTTTAAGTCTCATTATATAGTATCAGAGGAAGTAAGTATTTTTCCAGGGTAAAGATACATTTTCTTTACCCTCTGTAGCCCTGTGAGAATCAGTGAAATACCAGGTGCAATCCAATGGGTTTTCATGTTGCTTCAGGGTTACACATGAAAGCATCTCACTGCTACAAACACTAGCACAGTCACGTTTCAAATTCAAACCAAGGGAGGTGAGGAGTGGGGTTGGAGGAGGTGGTTTTGCTGTGTGTTTTACCAATCCCTGTTTCCATCCCTGTGCTGTTATCACTCAGCAGTGCTTTCAGAGCAGGCAGCTGCTGGAAAAGCCCCACAGCTGCATGAGCTGACATGGCTGCCAGGAGGTGGAAGGAGGGGAGTACAGGGCTCAGCTCCCAGCACTGCCAGCTCTTGTTTGGCCTCTTCATGGTAAAGGAGGGGCTGTTAACTGCAAGTGGAAGCAAGGAGGACCCAGGTTAGGAACCTTTTGCAGTGACAGTGCCCAGAGTCACAGAACAGGAACCATCCCCAGAGCATGGAACCCACAGATAAACCGAGGGCACTGAGCACCAAGCAGAGAAAATGCATGAAGGGATAAAGAAATGACATGCCAAGAGGGAAATAATGAAAAGCAGCTATTTTGGCCCTAGGAAAGGTTATACTGAAAAGTGAAAATGGGAAAGGGAAAATATTTCTAAAGCTTTACATAAATGATGGTTTATACTTTTGCAATTCATGGGCTGCTATGGAAAAGACATAGAAAATGTGGTGAGAAATTAGCACGGCTGAATCGTAAGCTCTACAGTCATTTCAAACAAGGAAGAAAATACATTCTAAAGCCAAGGCCAAGGGGCAGGGAAGGCTCATACAAGCACTAATTTGGAAATTATGAGGGACATATAGATGGCAGAAAGGATTTTTGCAGCTGCACAAATCCTTGTGTATGAGGGGAGCCCAGGAAAGTTTTTACACAGAAGGGAAAGCTGTGCAAAGGTAGTGCTAAAAAAAATGAAGCTAAACAGGAATACAGTGTAATAATTGCATAGGATCATGAAAAATGCAAACCCCCAAATAGTTTACCCTATAATTGAGTAATGTATCAATGGTACAGCCAAATACCACAACTGCAAAGAAATGGGTATGATTTGGGAAAAGCTTATGTTAAATCTGATCATTCCTTGTTTCTTTTCCCAGTCTCCTTTGTTCTTGATGTTCCTTGACTGCGTTTGGCAGCTGCTGGAACAGTACCCAGCAGCCTTTGAGTTCTCGGAGGTGTACCTGACCATCCTGTACGACAGCGCCCGCATCTCCTTGTTCGGCACCTTCCTCTTCAACTGCCCCCACCAGCGAGTCAAGGAGAGCACTGTGAGTAGGAGGGGCTGCACCTGCTTGTCCAGCAGGACACTGCAGCCTGCCCCCTGGGAATAACAGCATCCCAGTTCAATGCTTCCTGTGTGTCCTTCCAATTGTCACACTCTGTTTGGGGCTAAACTCTCAGGTCCCCAAGTAAATTCAGTCATAATGACTTTCAGGTGATCTGTGCAGAGACAGTGACTTAACTATTCAAGAAGAAAGTCTATTGAATTTATTTGTGGTTTTTTTCCTAGGAAAACGTTGCTACTCTGCATTGTTATTTGTACTCCTCTAGGAAGCAAATCTGTATCTGGAACTCAGAAAGCAGAATGACAGGCAATAAATAGAATTTCATGCTTCAGGCAAACTTTGAAATCTCTTTGACATAATTGTTTAAATAGTTGAAAAAGTTCGAGATGCTGCATAAAGTTCCAATAGTATTGCACAATGGAGGCATTTAGAAAACTGAACACTTAAATTTGTTTTTGAAAACGAGCTTATCACAACTGCGTGTAGAAAATATTTGATGGCTGATAAAAGTGAAACTTACTTATTTCATGAAATATTTTGCCTTTAAAGTTACAGGTAGAAACTTTACAAAGAAGTAAAGCATTGAGGGACTATGGGTGAATTCTCAAAATGCGAGTTTGCCAACAAACAATTAAATAGAATTGAAAAGTAACTGCACAAATGCAGAGCAACTGTTTTCTTCAGCTGTCTTGCTGCTCTGTTGTGCTACCCTGCTCCTCTTTGCCCAGTAGTTACCCACTGGTTTTAAGATTCATGAGAAGCCCATTTTCTTTGATTTTAATCTGTCTGAATGGTAACGTCTTGCAGGAATTTGCTATAAGCAAAAACATTCAGCTGGGTGATGAGAAAGGCCTCAGGTTTCCGTGTGTTTGGGACTGGTCTCTGCAGTTCACGAGCCGGGACCGGCTGCTGTTCCACAACCCGCTGTACATCGGCAAGAGCGCGCCCAGCGTGCACAACGGGGCCCTCCGCACCTTCAAGCGCTCCAAGGTACCGGGGGGGCTCGCAGGGGCTGTGCTCACACTCGGGGGTCGTGCTGCAGGTGCCCTTGGATTAGCAGTAGCAGCCTTCTTTCTCTTGGCTTCCCAGCCTAAAGAAATTATTTCCTGTAGAAGTAGAAATGTAAATTGTTGAGCCTTGTGTTTTAGGATATTTTCTGATGTGGCTGAGTCACTGCCAACATTTGCGTTATTTCACCTTTGGAAAAGTGATGACAGGCTACTTTTTCCCCTGGGGTTTTCAGTATTTTCAGTAAATACTGATTATAAGTCTATCATTTGTTGCTGCAAAAAACCATATGTATTTCTTTTTAAAGGCCACAGTTTGCCCTGTGAGCCCTGCAGCAGTGACTCAGAAGCTCAGAACTATTTAAAGGTCACAGCATTTGTCTGCATGATGCACCCTGGCAGTTCAGGGAAATTTACTATTCCAATGAATGTAGAACTGGAAAATTACCAGTATTTATTTTCTGCAGAAAAACTACAGCTCCACATTGCGAGGTGTCCCCCCAGCAATAAAGAACGGAATCATCGGTGAGCAGGAGTTCCTTCCAAGAAGAAACTCTCTGATTCTAAAATTGAAGCCGGAGTTTTTCCACTCAGCAGAGGGGCAGAGCCACAGCATGGAGCAGTACTTCAGAGACTGGTTTGCAAAGCCCGTCGATTTGCACGGCGTCATTCTGCCCCATCTCTCTGGAACACAAATAAAACTGTGGAAACTCTGCTACTTCCGCTGGGTTCCTGAGGCCCAGATCAGCCACGGGGGCTCCATCACCGCCTTCCACAGAGTTTCTCTGCTGGCAGACGAGGTGGACATGTTAAACCGCAGCCTGCGGCAGTACAAGAGCAACTCCTCCTTGCAAGGCCACTGCTCAGAACTGGATCAAAGCAGGATGTACTTCAGAGCAAATGGTTTAAATGACACCTCAGGCACCCCAGACTTTCTCTCCTCCTCATTCCCATTTTCTCCTGTAGGGAACCTATGCAAACGGAGCATTTTGGGAACACCTTTAAGCAAATTTTTAAGTGGTGCCAAAATCTGGCTATCCACCGAGACGCTTGCAAATGAAGACTGAGGTGATGTGGAGGTTTAAAGGTTTGGGGAGAATACAGCATATCATTTTGTCTTTTCTAACTTAACACTGCTAAATGCGGCATTGAAAGCTGTAATAATTTTTATATACAAACATTACGTAAGATTTGCACAAATATTTAAAAGCAAGGCAAGTCATGCTTCAAATCGCACAATGTTGTCTTCAGTAGTTCTCATCTGCTGGGGCTTCTGCTCCCCAATTCCTCCTGTTCCTGGGGGTTTGGCTCATTACAAGTGATAGAGCATTTCATTAGCTAATTGAAAGGCTTGGTGTGGTCATTAGTGAGGGTTCTGCTTGAAATAACCTTTGTTTTCCCAGATAGTGACTGAAGTGACCCTTTGATAAAACAGCTTGGAAAGCCAAAGTACTGCAGTGGAGATGAACTCACAGCTGAAATCTGGGAATGTACTATTTTATCAGACTGCCTCTTCAGGAGTAATACTTACTTGCATAGATACAAACATGCTAATGTTCCATGACTGATCACCCTACATTGTGCTAATGCAGTGTATCCATGGAAGGGCTTATTCCATTTTCTTTCTCTTCCCAAAATGTGTTCATTAACAATTAGTCAGATTTGTGCTCTTTGTCATGAGCTTGACTTTAGACTATAGAAATCCACATCAGGACAATGCACTGTTAACCTTAAAACATTTACTGTAGATATGGTATTGCAGTAGCTGTAGAAGTGCCTTTAATTGGGAGGAAACAGTAGCAGGATTACTCTAATGCAGCTGACACTCCCCTCTGCCACCTTTTCAAAAGAGATTGTGTGGCAAGTTCTTGTTCCATCCCCTGTTTCCCCCTCTCCATTTCTGGAAACAACATGCATCCAGAAGAAGCAGCAGGTGTCCTCTCTTTAAGGTTAAACTTGTTTTTACATCCCACAAGACCCTCACCTTTTTATAAGAGCACCTCAACTACTCAGCATTATATCCCTGCACAGATCCTCGTTCCTGCCATTCCTCTCCTCATTTTTTTGCAGGATGAAGTAGCTTTCAGCAGAACTCGTACCTGAGCCCTGCTGGATTCCAGAAAGGAGCACTGGCTCCTCATTGCCACTTCCACAAGGGGTGCAGGTGCTGCAAGGAGAGCAGTGAGTGGTGCCTTCTTTTTGCAGACTGACTATCCCATAGGGACAGTGCAATGAACAAGCACTGCCTGAGGGAATTACATCCAACAGCCTCCTTCCTTCTGCTTAATGCAGCAGCCTCCTTGTTGTTCTGAAACCTTTTTAAATTATGCCTCTCCCTGGATGCTGTGCCACAGAAGGACTCACAGGGAGAAAGGAAGGAGTGTGAAGAATTCCAGGAGGTTGGAGAAGTAGTGATGTATCATTCTCATAGGTTAAGGCTCCTGTTAGCTGCCTTCTCTGGACAGCGAGGCTGTATTTTGTATTAAATTATTTCTGTATAAACACCAACGCTGTTGAACTGACACTGAGCCTCTACCCAGGTATTGCCTCACCAGTTTAGGGCACCAAAGGCCTTATACAATAGAAAGCTGCAGGATAGGAATATGCAGTGTATTCAAGTTTAAAAAAAGGGGAGGGGATAGGATTTGGAGATCTTTGTAAACCCAAACTGATCTTCAGCACAGCCTAAATCACCAAGTGGGGTTTGGCTCCCAGGCTGGTCTCTGACCTCCAAGGCTGTGCTTTGCTTGCACTGCTGGGGCTGGAGGGAAGCAGGGCAGGGCCAATGCAGAGGTGAATAATGTCAGGGGAGGGGGGGTTCCTTTTTTACCTTACCGAACTTCCAAACCTGTTCCTATGCAAAGAATCTGTTGTGTGTGTGCTGTGCACAACGTGGGCAGGCACAGGCTGTTGTGACACAATGCCAGGGCATCTGGGCAACTGTTTGTGAGGAGAAAACGTGTATTCACCTCAATTGCCTAATTATGCTGCAAGATGAGCTGAGCATGTTAAATGGTCCACAAACCAGTTGTGTTTATTTCCAAGCTTGCTGCAGTAGTCATCTCACTTGTTCATTATTCAAACATTTGTTTTAGTTTGCTTTTGCCATTCCTCTTTTCCCATTAGCTTACTGCTTTCCCTGGCCTGATACTTGACATAAAGACCTCAACCTGTGTGCTTAGTGTCTTTTGGTACCAACTCTGTTTTTCTTTTAAAATGACAGTTAAAACTATATTTTTTTTTTTCTTTCCTTAAAGGTATAACTTCTTTGGATTAAAGGTACCAAAAAAGTGTAAATAAATTACTCCACAAAAGCAGCTGGTGGAATTAAAAAATGTTTAGGCTAGTACCCTTTGGGGGGAAATGGGTACTATATTTAAACAGAATTGTCTTTTATAAGGAGATTTCAGACATTTTTACATTTCAGTTCTAAGATGTGTACAGATGCTGCAGAGGGACTTTGTATTTTATATATATAGCATGGGAGAGGGTTAAAAATAATATGCCTTTATAAATAAACAAAACCTGTCGAAATACCTATTTGCCAAACAGACTTAAAAAGAAATTTTGTACCATTCCAAAAAGGGAATTAGGTAAGCAGAGGTTGAGAGGGGGCACCTCCTGCAGAGAGGAAGGGAAGGGCTCCACCTTTCCCTAGACTTGAAGACCAGGTTCTGCTTCCTTGCTAAGGAGCCTGAGCAGCTGCTGTGCCTGTGCATGCTGCTGCTTCCTCTGAGTTCAGCAGCTCGATACTTTCTGATTCACTTTTGAAGGACAAGGTGTACCAAGTGTTGATTTTTAAATATTCTCCACTCTGCACAGTTGCCTTATCAAGTCAATAGGGACTGTTCTGGATATCTTTAATAACTTTCAAAAGCAATTTTGGGGTGTGACTATGTATCTTACTTCTGTGTACAGAATACTGACATGCAAGTGTGTATATATATGTCTGTGTATATATATGTACACATATTTTCAAATTTTAATTTCTGTTCACCATTTAAAGCAACGTACTGTTAAATGCCATCTTTGTGTTGCAAGAGTAGAAAAGCTACCAAGCAGCTCATCCTTTTGTGTTTGTAGAAAATGTGCATTGCTGCAGCTGTTCCTGGCTGAGTCATGACTTTGTACCACACAGGGGGAGCTCTGCAGCTGCTGGGCCCCAGTGCAGCAGCTGGGCTCAGGGCAGGGCTGGGGCTGTGGTGCCCCCTCAGCCTCCAGGCACTGCCCTGTGCCCCCAGGAGTGCACTGAGAACTTTGTGTGTGTCTGCCCAGGCTGCACGTGTGCTTCATGGGCACCTGCCTGCAATACCACTCTGATCAATTAACTGCCTTGTGTTTCAATGAAAATGTAGCAAGCTGGGCAAACCTTTTGGCTTATTCTCAGATGGAAGTATATTAAAACCAAAAAAATTCTAACATGTATTTAAGCAAAGAACGAAATCTTAAATTTGCCTCTAACCAAGAGACAGAAATTTGTACCTCAAATTGCTCTAGGCAGTAGGTTTCTAATGCTGTTGCTGTGATGGTTTAGAGTTCACCATTTCAACTGAAACTAAAACCTTTGTGCCTGATAATGATTTACTGAGTAGCAGTGGCAGGAAGATTATAAAATCCTGATGCTGAGTTGTGAATGTGAAGTAAATTAGAGTCAATAAAAGTCCATACCCTTCCACAGTGAACTTCAGGTGGTTTTCTTTCCCCTCCCCTAATAAAAAAAAAAGTGTGCGTGTGGTTTTTTCCAAGAAAGTATGGACACTGTGCTATAGAAAGATGATTAATAAAAATTATGTGCAAATTATCTTATTTCTTGCTATGTTCTGTTATAGTCTCTGCAGTTTGCATGGTGATCAGAATTTCTCATAGAAGGGAACTTACTCACTATGAGCATGAAGACTCCAAAGAAAAGATGTTGGCTGTGTGTTAAAATTAGGAGAAACCCACGGGATTTTGGTGTCTTAAAAGGGAATTCATATTTTTAGTTCCAATTGACTGACATACTTCTGAATGAGCAAACACATCAATTTATGTGGGGCAGAACTGAATATACTGAATGTGGTCATCTTGGCACTGACCAACTCGTGTCTACTACCAGAAGTATTTCCCTTTATACAGGTAATACACATAAACAGAAGGAGCTGTTAAATAAATTATCCTTTCATACACATTAGAACAGCATTAATGCTTTATGCCCTACTCTCTGCCACCTGTGTCTGTTTATGTACAAGTGCAAAATTCAAATGCATCATGGTAAGTGGGGACAGGCAGAGAACCACACTGGACCTGACAATCCTGGCAAGGGGCTGAACTCACACCTTGCAGGGAGACTTGCCCAACATCATGAATTTAGGGCTCAAGGGCACCCCACAAATGAGCAGGTCCTGATGGCCCAGTTTCTGTATTGTAGAGATGGTCTCAGAGTGTACCAGTGTGAAGGCAGCTCTTCCTCCTCGCTGGGCAAAGCCCAGATCACTTCACAGAATAAGTCAGAAATTGAGGAGAGAAGGGAAGGGCTCTCCTCTTCTGAACACAAAGTGACATGCAGTAAATCATACTGACAGTTTTCTCAAATTACACTTTGGAATGCTTTGTGCTAAAAAGGGCTATGGTAATGTTTCAAAAAAACCAGAATTTTAGAAGAAACTACTTTTATTAAGCAGCAGCCATTTGTGTGTGTTACCCATTCCTTTAAGAACACCCGAGTTGCCCACATGATCTAACCTCTGTCAGCTGAGGCGTTTGCTCTTGCCCCCAACGTCCTGCACGTGACAAACCTCCACTGCAGCCCCCAGCTTGTGCAGCTCGCTCAGCCACAGCATCTGCTTGGGAGACAGGCGGTCGTTGGGGCCCTTCACCTCCACCAGCTGCAAGGAAAGGGACATGGTTACAAGTGTGTCCCTGGAGGATCTGAAGGGTCAGTAGCTTCCACACAAGAAGTATTTTTTAACAACTGTTGCTTGCAAGGAAAAATAATAGAGATTTTAGCACAATGGAAGGTCCAGTGAGTGCTGAATTATTACCCCATATTTCAAAATTTTAACTGTAAGAGAATGAAATTTTATATAGTAAATATCCACCAAAACACATACAAAAGCCCTGGTGAATGAAGATCTCTCATACAGCAAAATCAATTGTCTGCACCCTCACCTGTTCCAGCTGATACTGGCAGCAACTTACTCAGGTGCTCTAGAGAACTAATTTCTGCTATTCAGCTCTGTACCATAAACGCATCACAAGCTGCTCCAACAGATGAGATGTCCAATAGTCCTCTAGTAACTATTCCACTACTGTGCAAGGCACCATCCACGACTGTTTACTCAATTTCTGTAGCAGACACAGACACAGTTGCTGTGGACTCAAATAATGCAGATTTTGTCTAAGTGGTGCCAGAAGAACTCCTTGCTAACAACACTCAATGTGTGGCTGATTGTAACAGGTGCTTTAGATTACAATTAATCAAAGACCTTTACTACAGCAACCTTAGCCAGTGCTGATTGTGTCTGCTCCCTATGCCCACTGGAGGGGCAGATAATCACTCAGTACTCCATGGGGGCAGGGAGGCCGAGCTGCAGGAAGGAAATCTCAATTTGTGTGGGCTGACAAGGGCAGGGTTTCATACAAGGGAAGGCAGCTGAGCACTGGGTATTGGGGTTTTACAGAGGGAAGGCAGCTGAGCACTGGGTATTGGGGTTTTACACAGGGAAGGCAGCTGAGCACTGGGTATTCCGTGCTGCCCACACACCTTGAAGTGCTGGCTGTGGGAGCGCCACACGAGCAGGTCGGGCAGGCCCCCCCGGCAGTGCCGCAGGTCCCTGGAAAGCCGCTGGAAAACACCGCTCAGGAACCTTCCTCCAAGGCAAGAGACCAGGCTCTGCAAGAGAGGGTTTGCTGATTGGTTTGAGTTGGTTTTAATTTCCTGCAGAACCATTTCCCAGCCCTCACAAGAATACTGTTCCAAGAATACTGCATGGCCCACCTCAGCTCTTTCTTTAGTCTCAGGAAACGTAACAAGAAACATAAGTAGATGTTTCTTACATCAATTTTCCTGCTGTGTTTCTTACATCAATTTTCCTGCTGTGTTCTCAACTACTGTTACAGGAAAAGTGACCATATGAGAAAATTGTAACACTACCTGTGCAGGGACTTCAGCACAATAGTCCCTAATTCCAATTCCTGCCTCCCACCACTCTCCATCTGCCACGGCTCAGTGCCTCAATAAAGCCTGTGAGCACACCAGGGCCATGGGTAATTGAATGTCAAGCCTAATTGGAGTGCCCATGCTGGGCAGCAGCCACTTACCTGGACTTGCTGGGGGGAAGTAAAACGTCCCCAGTTAACCAGAGCTGCTGCTTTTCCCTCCTGAGTGGTCCAGACGTCAGCCACCAGCTCTGCCAGCGTCTCTGAGGAAGCTGTGTGAAGCTGCTGGAGTCTGGCCTCAATGACAGCCCTCCTGTTCTCATAGAAGCTGTCAGTGTATAAATCCAGGGGGGATGTCTGGATGAAAAGATAAATCCAGCTCTCAGGAACTGCCACCACAGCAGCTGTTCCCAGAATGACAATGTCCTACTTCATATTTTTCTTAACTACAAAGTCAATCAAACATTGAGCTGATTTATCTAGAACATGACCACCATATAAATATTTATTAAATGTGGAAAAGATTGCATATGTTTTAACACCCAGTGCCAGTGCAACAAACACTGGTCCCATCTCGGCCTCTACTCTGTTGTTTTGAACTCTAGACAGAGACTTCCTTTAACAGGCAAAGAATCCTCTGCACTCCCAGCACACGCTGAGGGTGTAAAAAACCCCTGCAGCAATTCAGCTTTAATTCAGCTCTGCCGCTGCTGAGCAGGGAGGGCCCAGAGCCATTTTCAAAAGCAAATGCAGAGTGCTTAGGAAAACAGCCTTACACAAACGGCTGCCACACATAATCCCACAAAATACAGCCTAGGAATGAGCCCATAAACAAAATATAACAAATAATAAAATGAAGGAAACACCAAGATCTGTCTGGTGTAGAATAAAATGTTAATCTAATCCCAAATAAGATTTTAACATGGTTACTGAGTCTACAGCAACGGGAAAATAAATTAACTAAAGAAAGCCTTTCAAAATTACCTGATAGGAATTTCTGAACACGTCAGGTATGTCATCCATGAAAATGATATCCCACATTAGAATCCCATACAGTGTAATAAAAGTTGAGCCTTCCCCATGAATACCTAAAGGGCAGAGTTTAATGAAAATGGAAGTGTTAATTTCTACAGCAATGTCATATGGAAAGGTACTGAACCATCATGACCCAAAGCAGAAATATGCCATGTTCAGGTTCATGGCCAGCTGATGTCAGCTGCAAATGCAGCCCATTCTGCCCCATTTCCCAAGCCTGCTGCCCCCAGGTCAGGGGCCTTCAGCTGCAGCACATCCCTCCCTGGCCCCCACAAAGCCTACTGGGCTAACACTGGCAATTTTTTAGTGCACAATTTTTAACATTAAAAGAAGATACTATGTGGATGATAATAATAATATATTCAAAACATGACACATATTTATTGTATATAATTAGATCTTGTATAAAATATTATTCTACATAGCTGTTCTATTTTATTGTAAATATTAGATATTATGCCTTTTATATGTATACATATTTATATATGCAAATACACGTGTTCATGCATGTATACATGTGCTCCTACACATTTATATGTTCATGTGAAAACAACACATCAAGGACACCAAGGAGGGCTTCTCCAAATACCTCAACACCAGAAGGAAAACTCAGGCTAATGTGGGCCTGCTGCTGAATGGAGGAGAGTCCTGGTAACAGGGGACACTGAGAGCAGGATGTGTGTGTGTATATATACAAATGTGTGTGTGTGTATTAATATATATGTATATGAACATAGGGAGACATATATATGTATGACTATATATATGTGTGTATATATGCATGCAAACACAAGGCATATATATATGTGTGTATATATATATGCAAACACAAGGCCACACTTTTTCCCTGTGAAGGTGATGAAGCACTGGCACAGGCTGCCCAGGCTGCTGTGGACTCACCCTCCTTGGGGATACTCTAAAGCAGGTGGGAGAGCTGGCTGTTGAGCTGAGGTTGCACAGGGTGACTCCCAGAGCTCCCTCAGGCACTCTGTGATGTGTGTTTGTTATTAGTACAGTATAGTATCTACAGCAGCATATGTCATGTTACCCATCACACATACAGATCCCAGAAGATATATGTTATTATACACCATATAATATGGTGTATGTGCATTATACATGCAGGATACCTTACACATATGAGAGAGAGCATGTGAGTGTTGGGGTGTGTGCATGGAGCTGGAATGAGCATTCTGGATCATCACTAAATCACACATGGCCACTGTGCTCAAAACTGAGCCAAGAAGACCAATGGTGAGTGGGAGGGAGTGAGGAACTGAATAGGGATTTCAGCACAATTCTCCCCAGGTCTAAATATTGTTCCCTTCCTCTTTACCTTTTTCTGATGTGGCCACTTTTGCTGCAACAGTATTATCAATAAAATTAAACTATATTAAAATATGTATTTTATAGAAAGGCACAAATTTTATCTTCAAAAATAACGTGCCTACCTTTTTGTATTTTGCTTTTTTTCCTGTAAAACAGACCTATATATTCTTACTAGCTGATGGCTTTTCATAGCTCCTAAATTGTAAAAATACATTAAATACTAATAGAGCCTTCTCAAAAAATCCTGCAGTGTTGTGCTATTGGTATATACTGCTGTCATGGACATCTAGTACCAAGAATCAGTGGAGGTTTACATTTCCTTAGTGACACTCCTTTAAATGATAATGCTAGCATTTTAACCTAAATTGTTCTACTCTTAGCTGTTCAATGGTAAGGAAGGCAAACTATGTGATTTTCTGTGTAGATGAATTGAAAACACTGGAGTTTTCCCTAATATATTTCAAAATCACCTTTGGTAAATGAAGGCAGCAAATCATTAAAGCAGGTCAGGTTGAAAATACATGTTAGAGCACTTTGGTAAGGAAGTGATGTATTAGAGGTGTTTGGGAAGGAAACAGAATCACCCTAAAATCTGGTCTAATGAAATCAGCTAAAACTGGTCTATTACTTAAACTGATTAGTAAATAGTTTCTTTACTTACTCCCCAGTTATTTTACTGCAAAATATCCCTAAACCAACAGCACTGTTACCCTGATCGAAACCATTCCTCCTGTAATGAGTTAATGCCAGCTCCTCAACTGAGCACATGACTGTGGATACACTGCAGTCCTGGCCTCCTTCTCCATCACCAATATCCTCCATGAGGAACACAGATTTTCCCATTCCCGTCTGAGGACACATCTTTCCACTGATTGTAACCTAAACATATTAAAACATTTGGTTACTTTACAGCATCACATTCAATAAGCTTTAGCTCAAAATTCCCTTTTCAGTTTTCTTAAAATCAGAACTAGATTTGTTTCCAAAAATTAACTGAATAAAATGTAACCCATCATTCTTGTGAAATCATCTTCTTTAGCTTTTATAAACCAGCACATTTTTAGGACAATAAACGTCTAGCAGAAATTCTGGGCAGATGGGAATGTAGCCTTTCTATATGCAGGACCAGGAGCAAAACCACAGAAAACTGAGGAGACAGACCTGGGCAGAGACAAAGAAGGACTGCAGGGAGACATGTGGTGAGGAGGCTGAGAGAGGAAATGAGGCTTGCTCTGATTTTGCCCAGACAGAATTATCTTTATAATGGTATGGAAAAGATAGATTTTTTAAAAATCCATTCTAATACTAAGCAAGTCCCCCACACTGAATATTTGCATAACACATATTTAGAGTGCATAACTTCCAAAGGGTCCTAAAGAACAGTGGCATCTTTTTTAGCCATTAATCTAATGCTGACAACATGCTAAGGTTACTATTACTTTTTCTGGCACATAGAATGCTTGGCCTGCAGCCACCAGAGGCAATGCACTGATCTGATCAGACTCTTCAGCCAGAAAGGCTCTGAGGGCATCACTGATAAATTAGTGGAGTTTATGGATGATCACATCCATAGCAAATATACAGCAATGCAAATTAGATCAGTGTACAGCTGACTAACTTCAGCTAAGAAGCTGACCAATGCAGAAGTATTTGATTACAAGAGGCTTTTGTTTTAGAACAAAAAACCACATTTATATTCATTTTCCTGCACCATGTGTCAGTCAGAGGCTGGTGCACAGCTTGTAACAAGTCTCCCAGATTACTTTTCCTTGTGTGAAGTAAAAGAGCTCAGGAGGAGCTGCAGCTCCCCTGCTTACGTGAGTGACATCGTGCACGGTGAGGAGGGGCAGGTCCTGCAGCAGGCCCTGCAGCTGCCTGCAGCTGGGGGAGTCCCGGATGCGCAGGGCGCGCTGGCACAGGGACAGGCGGTGCCCGGTGCGCACGGCCGCGTCTGCCAGCCCCCTCTGGATGCAGCCGACGGCCTGGCAAACAAAGGGCACAAACAACAGCTCACTGAGACCTCGGCACCCCTCTGCGCAAGAGAAACTGAGACAAGCACAAACATGTGAGTGCAAGAACGAGCCCGCAGGCCAGGGCTAACTGAGCGGTGAAGTTCTAACCAATAAGTAACACTTTGCATGAGGAGGCTTCTGAATTGAAATTTATACTAGGACAGTAAAAAAAATCCCTCTCAATTTCTACTGATCACTTTAAGATTAAAAAAATTGATTCATTTTCTTAGTTGAAACTGGTTGTCTGACCTTAGGATTCCTAACAAAATCTGTATTTTTACGAGACTCTACTCCACTGTTCTTTCCGTAAGAAATACTTTTAAAAAATGTTTTCAGACAATGCCTGCAGTGTTTCCAGCTTGCCAGATACCTTCTTAGTGTTTTTCAAGTGCTGATGTAAATTCAGAGCCAGCCGATCCCACCATCTCCCTCTGCTGTCAGTACAATACACATCCTGGGCCAGGAGGCTCTGCAGCTGCTGCACTGCTTCCTGTAGCAATGGGATTGCACCTTTATTAATTGGGCTACAAAATCAAGTTCAAGTTAGCTTGTCACTTTCCCTTCTAATTAATGAATAGTACAGAAACTTTCTCTCTGGACAATCCAAATCTACTTCTTACTCCACTACCCAATATACCCATTTCAGATCCGTATGTGTATCTTAAAAACTCTAGAATAGAGATACTTTTATGTAAACTTTAAGGTTAACTGCAAAAATACAGCATTTTTATCCTTTCTATCCCTTATTGTATATGAAAAATATCTAAAGTATTACTTATTGCTTTGTTGCAGAGGTGAAGTTGTATAATCTGATTTACTTTAACATGTAAGTCAGAGGCCTTTGGAGATGTTAATTCCCTAAGGAAGAGGCAGAGATTTCTAGAAGAGTTCTCTTTCAAGATTTTTCTTATTTAAAAGCAATAGCCAAATCTAGTGAAACACAGGTGTCTCTAAATAATGAAACAAGCATATCTCAGCAATAGTTTTATATGGCAAATCTTCAAAGTATAAGCAGAAATCAAAACAATTTAAAACTCTCTAAAGCAGCACAAAAAGGGAGCACTTTTCCCTTAAAATAACTTGTTACTAGAACTGTAGCAAGTACTGGCAAACATTACCACCATTTTCCAGCCACATCAGAAATGTAAACTGATCTACAAAAATTAAGCACATATTTCTATTCACCTCACCACTTTACCTTATACTTGTGAAGTCTCTGCAGAATTTCAACTCCTTGAGAAAGGATTCTTGTGTACACCCAGCCAACTGTGAAACGCCGCAGGTAATCAGGTAAAGTTCTGTGATAGCTGAAAAATTTGGGCAGTTCAGATCAAACTAATCATGACAGTTTTACCAAGAATGCTTATACCTAAAGCATTTACCAAACTAAATGCTTTATATATCCAAATTGATCTGAAATGAGTATCCCAGCTGCAAAGTCAAGAACCCAAAGGTATAGCAATAGTTTGGCTTAGGGAGCAGGTGCAAGCTGCACTCCTGCACAGCATATTTTAATTTCAACACCAGTAGAATTATCAGTTAATCAGTTTTAAAACAGACACAGAACAGCAACTTACTACATCATATATTGTTACCAACTCATTCTCATAAGTCAGCAGTTCCACTTCAGAACAAAGCTGAACAAAAGAAAAGCACTCGAACAGGAATTTCCTGCCATAAAAGAAGACCAACATCTTTTCAGTAGGCACCTCTGTATTTCAGGACAAAGTCTTTTGAATGTCTTTTTAAAATAAAAAAATATTTTTGATATTTTATCAAAATATTTTGTCTTATCAAAAATATTTTGATAAGACAATACACTGTCTTCAGTGTAAATGACCCTCCATGAATATTATTTTAAATCAGTTGCCATGGAATTGAATATAATGCCAAGTGTAAGGCTTTCTCTTGTGGTGTATCATTAAGGCAGACACCAAAATAATTAAAAGTAAAACTGATGAAGAACACTTCAAACCCAATAAATGTTATTTCAGGTCTCAGATATCCAGTAAGATTTCCTGAGCAACACTCACTTGGAAATCTAAAGACATGAATAACCCAGCATGTTTTCCCATATCATTTGCCACATCTTTTGTTCACAGTCCAATTTAATTTCTGCTTATTGCCATTTGTTTGAAAGCCACTTAAAAAAAAACTATGACAAGGGAAAAATAAGGCTCTTGTTCTCCTGCACTGGCACACAGAACAGAA
>NW_005054313.1:8202915-8204238 GCF_000277835.1 Geospiza fortis | reverse complement strand
CCAAGATTTTATAAAAAAAGGCCTTTTCATATTGTAACTTAAAAGGCAAACAAGCAGAAAGTTCCAAGCTTTCAAGAGCATTAAAGCCTCTTGGTTTATCAGGTTTAAATAACATCCCTAGTTGATAAGCCTCTCTCCAAAGGAAAAGTACCCAAGGTAAGATAATACACTTTACAGTTTCCAGTTCAGTACCTCAAAGAGGGGTGATTCTTCAGTTCACTCCAGGTTTCTTTAGCATACAAATAGAGATTATTAGCTTCTTCCCAGTTCCCATTTACCATTGCAGTGGCTATATCATTTGACAGATGAACAGCAGTTGCATACCTGTGGTAAAAATCCACAACTTTATTACACTTGCAAAGCATCTATAGTTGAAAGAAATAAATTCTTTCCCTTACAGTCTCTGAAAACATTGAACCATGCAGCCATCTTTATTCTCAATCTTGTAGGATTAGCAGAGTTTAAACTAGCAGGGAACATTATGTTTAAATTTACTTAACACTAGAGAATATAATTTTTTTTAGCTCAGAATCAGCACAGCAAATGAAGAAACAGCTTTCATCACATGATCAGGAAGCAAATAAATAAGCTATTTTGTTCCAAAATGCAAGCCACTGTGACTTACAAGTCCTACCTCAATACAAAAATGTATTTAGAATAATTGCAAAATTAACACTTCTACATCAGGAGTTCTACATTTGAATTCTTATTTGCCTGCACAAGTGCTGCAGTAAAGCTCTTCTAGAAATGAACAGATTTCCAAGTTGTCAAAGCCCTCCCTACCTGATGAGATCCTCTCTGTCCTGGAAGACCTGTGTTTTCCTGTTTACTGTGTAACTGGGGAACACCATGTGCCCCATGTTTGCCCTAAGGACTGTGGAGAGCAGGCCTTGACCGGCACTGCCAGCCTCTTCCTCCTCCAGCGACTCAGGCAGTGCAAAGAGCAGCAGCATTCGGGAAAAGACAGCCCGAGCATCTCTGCACACCCTGACACATCTTCCAGCCAGGTCCTTCACCCTGGAAGGACAAAGAAAAATATTATAACGTGGCTTTTACCATGACTTGTAAAAATTAAAACATACTGAATTAAGTATGAGAATAATTTTTTTCAAGCCAATTAATGCATAAACTTGATTTTCCTTGAAAGAAGCAGAGTATGCAGCTTAGTATTTACCCTTCTCTTTGACTCACTGTGAATTGAAATGTAATGCCACCCTTTTTATTAATAAATTTAATAAATGCATTCCTCTCTTGAAAAGGCATCTAGATTTCAGTCATCTGAAGCACAACTTCCATTCACCTGCAAAATTTAGCTGTAAACAC
>NW_005054313.1:8196934-8202852 GCF_000277835.1 Geospiza fortis | reverse complement strand
TTGACAACTTCAGAAAATCATCCACAAGTTGCTGTTTCTGACCATTTGGGTTTGGCAAATGAAAGATTTTTGCCAGTGTTTTCAGCTCAGGGGCTGAAAGCAAATCCAACCCTTCACACAGGTCTTCCAATTCAGATTCTAAAAGTAAAATTATCCACATATATTCATTGTGTTGTATTATTGTGTCAAGCAACAGCTCACAGTGCATTCATACAACCTAGTAGTACCAATCTAATGATTTAGGTTTGATGCCCCAAAGGTAGGCTGGAAATAAAACTCCACAGACTGGTGTCCATAGAGCAGGAATTTGTTCATTGCAGCACTGCAGGTGAGGGGGATTTCTCCAACTAACTCACCCACCTCTGCCAAGTGCTGTGGTATATTTATACAGTAAGTACTGCTTGATGTTACTCCGTCACTATAACATCATCACACAGGTGCCAAAACTAATTTACATGGTATGATCTGATAGTGATTACAGAGTTCTTTTGCACTGCACTTGCACCTCCCTAATTCAGGGCTCATCAGGGATCTTTGATGAAGGGTTCCAAAGTCTTCTTCACAGCTGAACTTTTCAACTTTGTTTTTGGAGCATGCACAGTTATGGTGTTCCTTGGTCTGTCTGGTCCTAACCTGCCTAAATTCTTTATTTTGTGGCTAACTGGCTTTACATTTACCAATTTCTCAATAGTACTATATTTATCTATCTCTAAAGCTATCCACCTGGTGAGTTATTTTCTTCTTTTTTGTCTGTTCAGCATTAAGCAACTAGTTAACCATATACTCCATTACATTGCATAGAAGCTATTTATATCAGGTTATATAGGTATAAAAGTTATGATTTGGATTATATAGGTACAAAAAGCTGTGATTCAGGTTATACAGGTATAAAGTTATGATTCAGGTTATATTGATATCAGATAATATAGATATATAAAAAATCATTATTTAGGTTATATTGATATCAGGTTATATAGCTATGTCAGGTTATATTGATATCTTGCAACTCCAGCTATATAAGCACCTTGTAACTTTGACCTAAGTTATACAGGCATCAGTTTCCTCAAAAATGCATTAACAATGCTATCTGGTTCACCCTGAAATTCTCCTGCGCCTTCCTCTGGACCTTTTCACAGGTCTACTTTGAAGGAAAGGAACAACCAGAAAAAGAACACCCTTTACAACTTCAAAACAACTGCAAAGATTAAAAAATTCTGTTGAGTTATTAAAAAAACACTGTTCAGAAAAGCTGGTCTTCTCTATTATCTAATCTGCACAATTTGTATTTTCACAAGACCACTCATCTTACCTGAAGCCTTTATTCTGCTCCTCTGTTCTCTTCCCAAGGCACAGACAAGCATGCACTGCATTGATCTCTAACCTGACACAACTTCACATTTTATTTGTAGTATTTTAAAGGTTTATTAATGCTGGCCTTACCTGTTTGTAGGAATTTGGCTTCAGCCAGTTCTTCAACTATTGGTGACAAATCCACACTTATCTCCCCATACTCTATTTTGTTCACCTTTAACCAGTTCAGCTTGCGTTGAAAAAGTCTCACATACAACTTCTGCCCACCAACTGGAAATGTTATTTAAAGCAGGGAAGGACAAAAAGAAGAGTAAATTCTAAACACAGTACTAGGCACAATCACCATATTAACCTGGAAAACTACTTTGATGCAAGTATTCTCTGAAATACATTTTAAACCTCCCTGCGTTCTACAAGCAGACTTGGTAAAATACCAGACTTACCTTTCCAAGTAATTCATAAGTTCATTAGAATCTTTAAGTCTTGTAGGTGGAAAAGTATTACAACATGTTTTGTAGGTAATGTACATTAGTAAAATGCCTTTTGACATGCTTACCCTTCAAGAAATATTTAGTTTTATAGAAAAAGAGAACTTCATTTTTCAACCCTGCATTTTGTGTTGGTTAAGTAGGTCTTTTTGCTTTGTTAAACAGTCATTCAATAACCAAACATTTCATGCCAGAGAACAAAAGAAGCTGCAGTCTGACAGAATAATTTCATAATCACAGAATACTTCTCTGTGCAGCATTCTTCAGGTTCTTATTTTTCCAAAGATAAGCCAAATTATACTGATAGATCTACTGAAAGAAAACAATGAGAAAAAAAACTCCTATTCATTTGATTTTCATCAGGGAAGTATTCTTTTAAAGTACCTTTTAGAAAGACTTTTAAAATACTAACAATGCTGAAATTCAACAAAATAGCTTATTAAATTTCAGCTGAAAATAGTCTAGCTATTATTACTACATTCAACAACTTTTTGAATACTTAATTCAACCCCCATTAACTTCTAAATTTTTTATCCCTGTCTGCTGCTGCTGAAGTGAAACTGATCATTAATAAAAAACCACTGACACACTAAAAGATCTAGACATGCTTAAGAAATGGCAGATAAACATTAAATGTTTATTTAACAATTCTCCTGTCCTTGTAAGACTTTTTCAGCCTTTTCTTTAATAGAATCTTTCCAGGATCAGTTCATTGGGAGAACTACATTCAGACATATAAGCTTGTCATTTTCTCTCCGGGGTTATAACTCCTTTGAAGTCTGTCCCCAGTTTTTATCATTCTTGAAAAAGGAAAAGGTTAACACATGGACATTCTTTCTGCAGGCCATGGAACTGAACAAACTAGGGCTGCAATAATAATTTCATAATAAGCTTCATAAACTTACACTGAGTCAGAGACAACTCACAGAAGAATGGTAGACATTTCTGCAGAAAATAATTAAATACTGGAAAATATTTATATTCAAGCAACTTCATAGCACTAAACAGGTGTGTGTTGGGCTTTTTTGTGTTATGACAACAGAAATGGGTAGACACGTCACATGTGGGACAGAGAACTCATCTACCTGAACTTTTAAAGTATCCTGCCTGGTATTTCTTGAAGGCAATGACATGCATCTGTCAGTTGTCCAGGATTTGTTATCTATTGACTTAGTGCTATCCTTTCACTTCTCACAGCTCAACTGCTGCATCTTTCCTACCCTGCAAAGAGAGATTGTTTCATCTGTGACCCTCACATCCAGTGCAGACGTGGATTTATCAGCACCACTTTGCAGTAATTCTTCCTATATTCCCAACTCATACTACTGGAAGAGAAACAAGAAGCTCTCTTATCTATCAGAACAAGGTCCTGTTACTGATCAGTGTTGTTCACGTCCAGGGAACAGTGTGGAAATGGGGAATGTGTATCCTGAACACCTCTTTTAGTGTTTGTCAAAGTAGCCAATGCCAGCACACACTACCGGCCTAAATGTGAGTTTATTCCCGGATCTTTGGATGCAAACAATGTGCACCTACTGCTTGCCTCAGGGAGCCAGTAACAAGAATTTTGTTGTTTTCTTTCTTTATATATTCCCCTTTAACTACCACAAGATAAACAAGGCACACCAAGCTCCAAGATGTCCCTACTATAATATTCTTATGGTCTGGAATGCTCTGCAGACCCCCCAGGTTTGGCTGCTTGTGCCCATGGCCAGCTCAGATCCATCAGGATGCAAGCCAGGCTGCTGGGAGGGCTGAGTGAAGCTGTGTCCCCCCATTCCCTCAGGAGCTGTACCTAACTACATCAGCAGAGTTTATTTTAAAAAAGGGGTACATCTCTGGAGAAGAAGCAGCTTCTTCCCTTAAAAAATCCATCAAGTTACATGGTCAATTGATTTAGCACTTATCACATAAAACTATGTAACAATGCTGTCTACAAGAGGAAACTTGGAAATGTACTTAAAATAAAAAGATACCTGATAATTTGTAGAACTTGGTTATAATGTTCAAATCTTGTTCATTAAATAGTCTGACATCATCTTCATTCTGCAATACGGCTCGCAGCACTACTAGAAAATTCTGGAGGTAGTATGGGTGACCAGGAGAGCTGGGCACAGACAGGACCTCATCTATTTTGTCTAGAATGTCCCCAGTGGAATCCTGAGATTCTGTCTTTTCCACAGTTTCTAACAGAGGATGGTTCATGTCATTCTTAAAGTCTTCAAGAACTTCCACAGGAAGCACCTCTGCATCATCCCTGCTAAACCAATTTTCTGTCCCACTGTTCACTTCTGTCTTTGAAGGAGTAACCTCAGTGTGAGGCTGAGTCTCAATGTCCAAATTAGTGGTCAGCTCTGCAGAAGTATGGCTGTCTAGAGATGTTTCACATCTATCAGGACTAAGTATCCCACCTTCAGAGCTGCTTTCTGCTTTGGTGCTCCTGGTACCAGATGTGAACCTTTCGTCCTTACCGTTATCAGCCAGTAATTGTACTTGAACCATATCCACAAGGTCTTCTCTATTACATTTGTTTATTTCATTTTGAAACTCAGGTTCCTTCTTTGAAAAACGTTGTTCCTGGGGCTCTCTCTGAGAAGGCTGATTTTCTTTCTGAGAACTCTGCCCAGCATCAATCTCATCACCATCATCATCATCAGGGGCTGCAGCAGTTCCACAGGCACTGTGAACAGCTGGAGGTGAAGAGTTGATCTCTTCATACAGGACCTGTTTTCCTCCCTGCAGGCAGCGTCTTCTGGACAGCTTGGCAGACAAGCTTCCCAAGGAGACTGTTCTAACTGCTCGAGCCTGGCATTCACTGTTCACACTGAAGACTGAACTTTTATTGCTAAAATAAGGACTAGTCTGTTGTGTTGCACTCCCTCCTGCTTTCAATAAATTACTTTTGGAAGGACTTGTTTCTAGATTTAAGAGGTTTTTTGAAAAATATGAGCTGGAATTATTGCTTAGATTTGCAGCTGGGGGACTCTTATTCCTAAATGAATTCAGTGTAGCATCAATGGCACCAATCTCACCACGGTTTCTCTGACATGTTTCGTCAATGTGCTTATTTATTCCATATCTTGGCACCAATTGCCCACACATGGGACAGCTAACCTTGGCAGGGGGAACATTGTTAAAAAAGGAAGTAATAGAGGATGATGCTGGAGGTGCAGATGGTATTCCTGTAACTTCCACCTTTTTTGTTGTTTCTTTTTTCTTCTTATTTTTACTGAGTGACAAACTTGTTTGGGATCTTTTGATTCCTGAAGACCTAGCTTCTGCCATTACAAAACTTCACAGCGATTACGTGGCCAGACAACTCCATTCAGGGCACATTTCTTTATTCTGTAATGCTTAAAAATACTTTCCTTGGCTTTTCTTTTCCATCTGTAATCCTCTGACATGCCTTGAAATAAAAAATACATTGAATGAGTGGTCTTCCAAGGTACCAGATGCAACCAAGATGTAAAGAAGAGAGGCAGAGAAGTCAAGCAATCCTTAACTTACAATGCTACTGTCTTTTAGCTTGCCTTCCCACGCATGGAAGCACACCACAGGCAAGCTGAGCACTGCAGCTGCCTTTAAATGGCTTAATAAATGGAAAAGTAATCTCAAGGTTGCATTTACATCAGCAAGTGAACCTGGAATTCAAATAAGCAAGTCCTCTAATTTTTGCAGAAAAAAAATTAGAGTTAAAAAATTAAAGTAAAAAAAATATAGTCAGAGTTGAAAGGCACCCCCGGAAACCATCCAGTCCCAACCTCCCTGCCCAGGCAGGGTCACCTGGAGCAGGTGACACAGGAACCATCCAGGTGGGTTTGGAATGTCTCCGGAGACTCCATGACCACCCCGGGCAGCCCTCCCAGTGCTCTGCCACCCCCAGTGCGCAGTTCTTCCTCATGCTGAGGTGAAACCTCTTGTGTTTTAGTTTATGGCCATTGCTCCTCGTCCTGTCGCTGGGAACATTTTATCACTGTCTTGTTTGCTGCTGACAGACTATTTTCGGTGCCAAGCACCCGTTTCCAGAGCACTCTCCGGGCTGCCTGCAGCCCTCACCCTCACGGCTGCTGTGCCGGTGCGCCCGGTCCGAGCTCTGCCAGGGCCGGGGCCCAGGAGCAG
>NW_005054313.1:8187355-8196816 GCF_000277835.1 Geospiza fortis | reverse complement strand
CTCCCGGGGCCAGGCCGCGCCCTGAGGGCCGGGCCGGGCCGGTGCCGCTCCGCCCGCCGCCAGGCCTGAGCAATGCAGCGCCGATGGCCGGCACCGCGCTCCCTCACACAGCGGGGCTGCTGCAAACACCCGCCGCAGATTTAAAACTTCCTTTTACGACAACGCGTGGAAAACAGCTGAGGTCCACAGGAGCAGCAACTAGAGGTTCATTTTGTTGGTGGTGAGTTTTTTTGGTTTTTGTTCAGCAAAGGGCAAATAGTGAAATATTTTCAGCCTGAGACTTATTGTTTGTATGGACTCTGACAACGGCGCTGGTACGGGAGATTATTCCTCTGAGTGGTGACAATCAGCATGAGGAGAAGGGGCCTCATCCCTGCCTGTCAGTGTAGGCAGGGAGGTGCAGAGGTGGCACCAGGCCCTGCTCGGTGCTGCCCAGCAATGGAACAGGCAAAGGGCAGAAACTGAGACACACAAGGTCCACCTGAGCAGGAGGAAGAACTTGTTTATACTGTGCAGGTGACTGAGCACTGGGTCAGGCTGCCCAGAGAGCTTGGAGTGTGTGCAGTCTCTCACTGGAGCTATTCCACAACAATCCCATGCCCTGTGCTCTGGGATGACCCTGCTGGAGCAGGGACGTTGGACCAGATGATCCCACTGAGCTCCCTTCCAACCCAAACCATTCTTGGACTCATTCGAAGTTAAAAATTTCCTACCTCTGGGTTACCACGGGCTTAAAAATTTTTTGTGTCCTCCCTCTTTGCCAATCACAATTTCAGAATATAATTTCTATCATTTAAATGCCTGGATACAGCCTGAGTTCTTCAATAAGTGCAGTTCCTCCTGCTATAGATCCAGAGCTATTACAACAGCAGATACAAAGCTCTGGGCTATAGATTAAAGAGACTTTACAGTCACAGCACATGTCAAGTATTTTACACTATTAGGTATCTGCCCACACCAGGAATCTTCCCTTTTGGAATAAATCAGAGTTCTGTGGTAGAAAATAAGAGTAAAACCTACAGAAAACTGTGTGAACATCACCTTAGAAGTTCACAAAGTATTTTAAAGATCAACACAGAGTAAAACCTACTCAAACTCAGAAAAAAAATTTAATATGTACAAGATGTATATATGTATGTACCTGTGTAAAAAAGGTAAATTACAACTTTAGTTTATGAACAGAGATTGTTTTCTCCTTCTTCTGTTTCTTTTTTAATTTGCTGGCATCTTTGATTTGCATTCTCACTTGATCTTGTAGCTGAGAAAAGAAGGCCTGGGATGATTTCAAGGCCTTGTCTTTACCTTCATCCTGTCATTGGACAAAACATTTGTTACAACCAAGAAATGTACAAACAGTACCATTATATTACTTACTAGTTACTCAAGCATAATGGTATTTCACTTTAAAAAGATCTGGTAACTGATTTTCAAAGGATATTGTTCACCACATTTTTATTCCACTCCTGCTATCCAAAGAAATAAAGATTACATTCTTTTCCTAAGTAGCAATTAGCCTGAGAGGTAAGAGCAGGCATCAAGAACAGATCCTTGCACATCATGAACTACAACAGGGTATCTGTATTTTGTGTTTGACTTGCCTTCTGAAAAGGTAAGTGCAAACATCTGGAATAATGAAGTTATTTTTCCTATTGGTTTCTAATACTTCAAAATTTCAGATATTTTTAGAGTTTTATTTAAAAGGCACCATAAGTGGTGCACGAGTTTACTGTTTTATAGCATGCAAAACAACATCAATCCAATGAGATTATAGGGAAGGCTCCACAATAAGGACAAAGTTAAACAGGAGTATTGTATTACAAAACAGTTTAAGTTACCCAAAGCTTATACAGAACATAGAAACCTCAATGTGCATTCAAGCAGTCCCACTTTATGAAGTGGAATGGCTTAAATGCAGGAAATAAAGAAAATGTATTTGCAGGAACATCACTTTATGAACTTTGAAATAAATAGAAAAGTAGCACCTCACACAAAATCATTTCTGCCTGATGAACATACTTTTATAGAATAATTGTATCATACAGCTTTTTCACATTTTTCCAACCTTACACTTGTAATTCTTTGGGATAAAGTTTCCTTTCCTTTCCAGAGAAAAATTACCTGTCCTTGGAATTTTAGTCTTACCTTGAGCAGAGACGCTTTGCCTTCTTTGGTAAGCCTTTTTAATTTTGCTGCAGCAGCTTTTTTGCTAAGTTTTGTGCCTTGTTCTGGTTTCATCTTTTCAAGAAGCTTTTGACGTTTCTCCCTTTCCCTTCGCTTCATACGTTTACGGAGCTTTTTCCTTCTCAGTTCTCGTTTTTTGTCTGTGGGAGTCTTCTCTGCATCTGTTTTTACATCACCAGCTTTGTTCTTTTCCTAAATAAATCCATAACAGTGCAAAAGACAAGACTCACTTCACAGAACTCATAGAGCGTTTCCAGTATTTCAAGTGACAGCTCAGGATAAGGCAAAGGCCAAAAACTGACAAAAGCTGGGAAATGAGATTTGTACAACTGATCCAAGACATGCTAATTGCTCTGCTCTAGTGTTTAGCTTTCCCCCTCTCAACACCCAAATAAATGTTGGGACAACAATGACCATCGGATAACAGTTAAGATCAAAAACAAAGCATAGTATTACAGTCTACTGGAGCCACATAAAATTTACTACTTCCCCAGTCAGAAAAAAAAGCAGAAACACAAAAACAAAAAAACAACCAACCAAACAAAAAACCCCAAACAACCACAACCAAAAAAAAAAACCAAAAAAACCACCTCACCCCTCAAAACTTCCCAACAACTACCAATGCTAAAATTCTAGGCCAAAAAACTCCACAAGGTGAGGAATGACCCACCAGGATGGGAAGGGCAGAAGACAGTACATCCTTCTGTAATCCGCCTATGCCATTTTATATTTACCTTGATCTCCTCTGGTGCCAAGAGAGCAGCATCACTAACAGCAACTGGTGCTACTTCTTCCATACTTATAGCTGGAAGGTTGGAAACGATTTTAACTTCTGGCACCGGCTGGAAATAAAGAGACATATTCAGGACTGAGCACAGCACCTCTGCAGTGCCAGACAGCTGAAGATCACAACTAGTTGGGTTTGTTTAGAGGCAATCATAGTGCATTTAATATGAAATAAGAATGAGCTCAGTAAACACCAATGTTTACTTTGCTTTCCATTTCTGGAATGTATTTTAAAGTATCCAGTTAAAAAAAAAAGGGAGAAAGCCCCAACTTTATGAAACTTGTGCACTTACTGGTTTGGGTGTGAAGTGGAAATTACAAAGTGCATCCAGCTTCTGGAAGAGTGAATCCATCATTTCCTGAATTTCTTTGTGTTCAGGATTTTCTTCCTCTTCAGTCTTTTGCTGCATTAAAAATGGAATGTAACTGTAACATCATTCATAAGGCTACTTTACTTTAGCAAGACTGGTAACAACACAACTTACAGTTCAGAGCCTTTTCACTGGTGAATATTCAGAGAAAGACTAAATTACTTCACCTTGGAAATGTATAAATGAACACACAAGAGTACAGAGTGTGAACTTCAAACCCAAGGGAAAGGCATGCTTTATGTTACCTGGTGAAGTTTCATGTATTCTTGCTCGTAGATTTCAGCCAGACTCAGTTTACTCTTTTCATGATCCAAACTGATCCGCTTCTTGTACTCAAAAGCTTCCTCTTTGGGTTTCTCTTTTGGTACTACATCATCCCATGCCTGAGAAAGTCATAAAGTAATGACCAAGTGCAACTACAGCCAACTACCAGCTACATCTTATTTAGAACATTTTTCAGTTATTTATCTGGTACATTAACCAGTTTATGCATGTAGCATCCCAGGATTCATCAAGTTTCACACTTTCATTTAAAAAAAAAAAGTAATAAAAATTATAGCTCTACTTGTGTCCTTGGTTTTAGTGAATGAAGGCAAAAACTGAAACAAGTTACAAACTCTTCCCCATCTTTTTAAATTCAATGAACAGTAAGGCTCAACAAGCTGTGAGATACAAATTTTCTTTCTGTCAGTGGCTTTGAAGCAAAATGAAGCAAACAAGTGAGTTTTGGTCAGTGTCAGAATGCTCAGAGCACTAGTTATTGTAACAGCCAACAGTTACAGGCTGGCCTTATATTCCACACAAACTCCTTACAGTTTTATCTGCACACAGTCTGTTTTGAAGTGCACTAAAAACAGTGGTATATAACAGGGATATAAAAATAGGGCTCCTTAGAAACCTAAAGACACATTCATCAAGACAAAAGAATAAAACAACCAGTTGCAGAAATTAAGATAATTCTACACCTAACATTGGAAATGCTTCCAACTCATCCTTGGAATGTGCCCTGTGAATCAAGTCTATGTAAGACAGTGTAAGGAGGAACAGGTAAGATAACAACCTCATCCAATATTCTCTGCTTAATGAGATCTTCAAGCTGAAAAGTAGTTTCTTCTGTGATCACAGGTGCTGAAAGGAAAAGGCAAAGAATTTTAAGATTACTGTTTCTCCAGCAAGAAATAGGTCTTGTTCTATAAAGAATAAACTACAGAAAAAGAAAGCAAAGCTTTCACAAAAATGTACCAATTGAAGGTGAAGTAAGTAAATATAAAAGTAAATCCTATTATATGAGGCTGATAAAATTTACAATTTCCTGTAGTTTCCACTGTGAAAATGCAGTGTGAAACAACCTCAAAATCACATCAAGAAGTTTAAGCTGGTGTCCTCTTGAGTCCCAGGTGTTTTCAGCAGGCTCAAAGGCAGAACACCCAGCATGGTGTGCAGCATGCTGTGAGCAAAGCCCTGTCCCCTCCTTACCCATTCTCACTGCATGGTCAAAGAGCACTGTTTCTTCCAAAAGGCTGTTCTCAGGGCGCTTCTGCCCAGTCACTTCTCCTTTCAGCTGCCAAGGCTTCTCCTCTAACAATGCTTCTTCCAAGCTTTTTATTTTTTTGCTCATCTGGAAAACACAATTTCCTAGGAAGTTTAAAACAGAGCTCACTTGTAAACTCACAGCAAAAAATTAGTATTTATTTCAGGCATGTGAGGAAATATATGATTGCAGATGTATCTATGTACTTAAACCACATATTTTCCTTAAATTTTAAATACCCTCTTTGTATCTGCTGGACTCTAAACAAATGAAACAACCAGTGAAATAAAAATTATTTGCCACTGTTTCGAAGTATTAGCCAATTAAAATATTAACCCCAAAGAAAACCAAACCAAAATTACCTTTTCCTGTCTCTTCTCAAATGAGGACTTTATTTCACTGGGACTGATGTCCTTCTCTAATTGCACTTCAGGTACATCTTCTGTTTCACTGTCATCTGGCAAACTGAAAGTTACTTTTTTAGAAGCTTCTTTACTTCTCATGTGCTCCACCATTTCATCCACATCCTCAAACCTGTAACAATAACATTTAATATAAAATAAAAGTCGAGAAGCCTTTACAATTTTCCACATGAAGATATTTCAGCCCTTAGATGTTTACCCATTACAAGTAACTTAGAGTTTACAACGGGTCTCAAGGATCCCCCTAAATGTAGAGGACACTAGGGAAACTTCTGGATAATAAGAATAACTCTTATTCTTAAATAAGAACTGATTTAAACTCTTAAATGCTTTATTCAAATAAAGATCAAGGAACAATATTTTAAAAATAAAAATAAGGTGACAACACAAACCATGAACATACAACAGTTAACTGAGAATGGCAAACTATGACCAGAGTGAGTGTGATATTCTCAGTATTTTCTGCTTTACTTTAGTGTAAAATTATGAGGATATTTGACCTTCATTTTACTTACTCAGACATACTCTCTTCATTTTGCTCTTCAATGGCACTGTCTGCTTCCTCTTCCTGATCCTCTTCAGCATCATTAGCTACTAAATCATCATCACCATCACCATCATCATCATCAACTGGGTCAAAGAAATCTTTGTATGTCATATCTCTGGAACTTTTAATTGGCTAAAAAAGTGAGAGGGAAAGAAAAAAAAACCAAACAAACCACAGCTGTTAAGAGTGCCAGAAATCAAAGGGTATCCTGTCTTTTAGAGTCTTTAGTGCCTGGAGAACAGCACTACCTGTGCAACAGTAATTCAGGGTAGTGATGCATTAACCTGTGGTAGAGAATCACTAAAACTGATTTCTTCTCCTAGGGTTACAGTTCCCTACCACTTACACATACAGAAGTAAAGGAGCTGTAGATTTTGCCAAATATTTGTTGGAATGCACACTAATTCCCTGGGTATATTTCTTACTTGCTAGTGAGAATGTTTGGTAAATACTGAATAATAAAATACTTATTTTTGAATCAATTTCTCATCAGTTTAAGTTGTATCAGAGTCACAAGGCCACTGGAAAAAGCCCTTTGCTCTGCATCAGCCCCCTCAGTGATCTCTAATTGCCAGATGCTGAGTGACAAATCTTCATTTGCTGGGTCACCTATTCTGCAATTCTCAAGGTCCCTGATTTCCCGTGGGTATTATCTCTTCCTTTATTTATGTAAAAGCCCAGGGCCCATGTCAGGAGAAACTGGAATAGCAGGATGCTATGTCCTCCTACACCAGGGAATTTTCTTATCAGATATTAATTGTTAAAATAAAGCTTCAGAAATAATCATGAGTCACCTAAACAAATGTAACTTGGCAGTTTCTACACAGAAGCAAACACTTTATGGTCATTCTAACAGATATCAGATTTTGATTTAAAGGAAAAAACTTACTTTGTCTTTAGCTTCTTCAGAGTCTTCCTCATCATCTGAGATAATGTCTTCAAAATAATTAATGTCATCTTCTTCTTCTTCTTCCTTGTCTTCCTTCTCTGCATGTTCTAAAAAAGCTTCCATGTCTGCTAGCTTGAAAAACTTGTCATCCACTACAGATTTTCTTCCCTTCTTTCTCAGTGTGGTTTCCTTGGCTGTTTTAGCTTGTTGCTCCAATGCTTCAATATCAAAGTCAATATCAGAATCCTCATCACTGTCTTTCTGCATTATGCTTTCGCTGAGTTTACTTTGCTTTTCTTTAGATTTATTTTTATTTTTATCTTTATCTTTTGTATAAACATTCATCTGTTCAGTTTCTGCTTCCATTATGTTGTCTTCCAACTCCTTGTCACTGCAGGTCTCTGCACCAGAGCCATCCTCTTCCTGGTCTGAGAGAAGGCAAAGATCTTCATCCTCGGCATCCCTGGCAATGGATTTCTTGAAGAAATTGAGAACTGCATTGTTCTGGAGCTCTAGTTGCTGCCAAATCTGTTCTTCATCAAAATTTTCTATCACCAGCTCTTTTAGAGGGCCCCCACGAACTATGTTGCTTCCTTTATTCAGATCGTAGAGAGTCTTTGTCATTGCTCTGAAGTCGGCAGCCAGCCCATCCTGCACACTGAGAGCAGAAAAACAAAAGAGTTTAGCACTTTCCATGAAGCCAGTCCCAGTCACACTGCTGCTCTTGTTGTACCTGCTGTGGTTCTCTGTGCTACAGAACAGCACCTTTCAACAGTTACTGCTGCGGCTGGACTCCCACAATGGCTTGGAGTACTGCTACTACACAGTCAGAGGGAAAACCGCCAAACTCTTAATCCTTCCAGCTTTATCACACTTCGTGTATGAAGTAGCACCTGGCCAGAATATTCCAGCTTTCTACAGTTGCATCTTACAATATATTGATCTTATTTAAGCACTCCAGACATTTTGGGGAAGCAAACAGTACAGCACCAAACACCTCAATGGTGCAAGAGCCAGACCCAGGTGGCACAGAGGTAACTGCGCTTCCCCACCGCCTCACTCCTCAGCTTTTACACCTGGCCAGGCTCCTCCAGGCTTGCCCGGGGGGGGGCGGCCCCCGCCTCCGCCGTGCCACAGCGCTGAGGCCGGGGCGGCTCCCGCGCCGCCACCAAGGTTCCGCACACAGTGGTTCCGCCCGCGGAGCTCTGCCCCGCCCCGCTTCCCGAGCCGCGGCATCCCCGCCTCCTGAACCAAAGCATCCCCGCTTCCCAAGCCGTGGCGTTCCCGCTTCCCGAGCCGCGGCATTCCCCCCTCCCAAACCAAAAGACCCCCGCCTCCTGGCCCAGCCCTCTTTTGGAAGCGCCTCGTTCTCCCAGAACCCCCAGCAGTGTATGGCACTCATGCCCAATGCTTCCAGCCCTGGGAAGGGCGCGGGGTCGCTGTAGACTGGGATGTGCATCAGCGCTGGCAAACCTGCTTTAAATATAGTGAAGCTACAGTCATCTTACTTCACAGTTTTGAATCTGTGACCTAGATACAAGGGCTATTTTGGAACTGCACATCTCCAGCTGATTCTGTGGGCAAAACACCCGGTCTCACCTGGTGTCTACAAGTTCAGGGTAACAAGGCACGCACACCCCCCTTCACCATCCACCCAGCACTGCCCAGTACTCTTCAACTCCCCTCTTACATCATGTGCTTTCCTTAAAGTTTATTTTATAAAGTCAAGCCCTGTACCCTTAGAGCCTTGTGTTTTCAGCCACCCACACAGCCCTTCTGCAACTTGATCCAGAACTGCGACTGACCTTTTAACTTCAATACTGCTCCTGTCTCTGCTGCTTTCATGTTTCCTACTTACCAACAAATGAAGTCTTTTCAGTGCAGATAGAAGAATGCCCTTCAGTGCCACTTCTGTGTCCCCTCACTGTCACTTTGCACACTCCGTGGTGAGGAGCAGGGCCCAGCCAGCAGAGCTGTGACTGTGATCTGTACCTGCAATTCTCTGAACATCAGAAACACACCTGACACACAACCTGGGCTGGAAATTGAAAGTGTCATATATTGGGACTTTCAAATACCCATTTTGACCACTCATTTTAATCTGCACTTGTAACGAATCACATAAAATCAGATTTGAAGTGGCACAAGCTGTTTATCTATTTAGGCTATATCTCAACAACTCGCAGTGTGCTATGCCTGACGCAGCAAGAGCTCAGCACCAGCAGACAGCCTGCTTGCTGTCCTCAGTCTCCTGGCACGATGCTTCATGGCATCCTGGCCTGTATCAGGAACAGTGTGGCCAGCCAGCCAGGGAAGTGATTCTTCCCCTGTACTCTGCACTGCTAAGGCCACCCTTGAGTTCCGGGCCCCTCAATTCGGAAGGACATTGAGGTGCTGGAGCAAGTCTAGAGAATGGCAACAGAACTGGAAAAGTAACTGGAGAACGAGTCGGATGAGGAGCGGCTGAGGGAGCTGGGGTCTCAGCCTGGAGAAAAGGAGGCTTGGGGTGACCTTACTGCCCTCCAGGACTGCCTATACCAGGTGTAGCCAGGCGTTACACCCTCCTGGTGTCGCTTGTGCTGATGACAATCAGAAGAAATTTCAGAACTTCTTCTAAAGCCCTTCAGAAGGGCTGATTAGGTACTTGAATGGGCTGCTTAGGGAGGTGGTGGAGTTACTGTTCCTGGAGGTGTTTAAGGGAAGTCTGGATGTGGCACGGCCCCTGCGGAGGGCA
>NW_005054313.1:8175828-8187228 GCF_000277835.1 Geospiza fortis | reverse complement strand
CTCCGGCCTGGCGGAGCTCCCAGTGAGAGCCTCGCAGGCCGAACGAAACTGCCGCTTCTGTAAATAAAAACAAGTTCTCCCGATCCAACTGACGGACACATTAACAACTGACATTAGCTGGCACAGGGTAAACTTACAGAGCAAACGCCCAACTTAAGGTGCAAGGAGGAGCTTGTCTTTTTTGAGGTGTGGTTGGGAGGTCAAATTCAAAATAATTTCCCGTTCATGATAATAATCTCACTCTGTTAGGGTAGGTTTAAGTCACAATACCTAAACCACGCCATTTTACTTGGTGACCAGGAGAAAAGTGAATGAGAGGCTCAGTGCTGTCAGTGATCGATCAGTAGGATCCTGGGAATGAAAACACCTTTGTATGACTGCACTTTGAAGGATGGAACAAGAGCCACAGCACACTGAGACTCAGTTTCCTTGAGCTGTGGAGTCCATCTGATTCCCAAAACCCTGTCCAGCACAGAGCAGAGCAGCACTGTGAGCCCAGCTGGCTTCCAGAGTTCCCAAGATACTCACACCACCTTGAAATTGCTGGAATTTAAGAATGACCACACTATGCCCTTTCTCCATTTGGTCCAGAGAATGAATACACAGCCCCTGTGTGCCAGATTCCCTACGGTAACATCATCCTCTCCATGCTTTGGGAGTTCATCTCCCCCTGAAAAGAGTGACAATAAAGCAGTGCCCAGTGACAAAGTTCTAACTGCAACCCTGTTGTAAAACCTTCCCATAGAGAACAAACTGAGTTCAGTTGGATTTGTCTCATGTTTGATTCTTTAGTTTCCTTGATTAAGTCAATGAACACTGCTCCACATCAGAAGCAACAAACAAGCCTATGAATAAACATTTGAAGGGTGAGGATCTCAGTTTATGGGGTACTTCAGACTTGGTACTTCCTAATCTGCTCGGTTAAAGAATGTAACCCTTGGTTACAACTGTATATTTAAACTCTGATGTGCATACTACAAGTAGATCAATCATCAACAGAATGACCTCCAAATAGATAAATTTAAAAATATTCTTCAAATGAAGCTGAAGAAGGTTATATACTGTAGAACTAGTTTTGTGATGTATATATAAACACAAGTGTTTCTTTCCTAGAAACATGGAAGTGATAGGATTTCAATCTGAAGTTTGCTGCAAAGCTTTCTTTTTCACTGCAAGGCATTTTTTGATTATTGAGTTAGAAGATTAGAATTTTAAGTAATCTATATAGTTACTAATCTAGATAATGCAAGAAAAGCACAAATGGTTTTTGTTTAATCTCAGTCAATTCAATTATGGATTTAAAATTAATACTCCATATGCATCTGACTAGAGCTAGGATAAATTCACAAGACTTCATAGAATAAATGCTGATATAAGTGAGCATATGAGTGTCTTTGACTTTACAGGAATCCTAGAAATAGACTTCTTTTTCTGTCTTCCCAGGAAACAGCATAAGAAATCAAATATTTCTGGTGCAGAACCCATAAGAAAGAGCATTTTCTACTATTTTACTAGTGCTTCACAAATAGCTGAGTATAAACAGGCTGTGTCTTTGTCAATTTACTTGAAACAGAAAAAATACAAATTAAATTACAATAACTGTGTGGTCATATGCCCTGTGTGAAGTGCAGCAAGAATTATAGATTCTTGGGAAAAGAATGGGAAAATCCTTGCTTTTCCATTAGTAAAGACTGCTTGGAAAAAAAACTACATTAGTATTATTTCTATTGAACTGCAGTCTGTTAATATTTGGAAGAAAGAACAAAACAGTAAAAGGCTCTGGAAAACATAATAAATTATATAGAAAGGGATTCTTCTCTTTCAAGGGATTTTTCTTATTTAGAGAATACTGCCTTCCTCCAAGTGGAAAAATCTCTCTTGCTTCAGCAAGAATTGAATCATGCCTTAAGAAATTACAGGAAAATGGAGCTACTTCAGTAGAAGCTTAGGTGGGCAGGAAAGACTGCATAGCAGATATTGTGGGGGTTGTTACTTTTTGTAACACATTTATTTACTCTGGTTAACTGTCAAACCCTGTACTAGTTAATTAGCCATGCCTTTAATCATGCCACCTAGCTCCTGCATGTTTGTACCTCGTGCATTTTAGGCATTGCACAGTACTGCTCCCTCCTGGAATTTCTTGGTTCACCCTGATTCACCATAAACACGGCAAGTGTTTCTACAAAACGGTTTCTGCACAGACATTTGAAAAATAAAATTTCTTTTTCCTGTGGAAATTTCTAAGGGATTTTTTAACATGTAAAAGTTGAAAAGCAGTTGCTGTCCTATACCAGTAGGATATGCTAAAGCTAACAAGTGAAAGAATAGTCCAGAACTTCTGGCTGAGACGAAGGAGATGACAGGATGGACTGTGAAAGCCTGGCAAGAAATACTGCAGGGCAGTTACCTGCAGCACTGGACATGTTTCTGGAAATACTTAATGTAGGATCTTGATTTAGTATCATCAAAAGATTGTGAATAGATTTACTTTTGTGACAGAGTCCTTGCTAATAGGCACATTGCATGTTGTAAATTTAAGTGTCAAATACATGCAAACATTTCTTCCTCCATCACAGCACCATGCTCAGAAAGACTTAGTTTTAAGGATTTACCAGTTTTTGCATAAAAATTAACTGGTAGAATGTGGAATTATTGTGGCATGGTAGTTCTCAGGTCCATACTGAGAAACAAAGCTGATTTAATTAATTACAGCTATTACTGACCTTACAGGGTACCAAGAGCCCAGCCAGGCTATCCATCCTCAGTGTGTTGTAAAGCATCCAGAATCTCAGTGCATCATTGGCACAATCTCTCAGCAAAATAGCACGTTTGTGACTTTAAAGCAAAGAATACCTCAAAGACTCCCAAAGGGCTAAGATGCCTCTAGCTTGGCCTCAAGGCATTGGGAACTCTGACTTGGCCTAAAGCAAACTGGCATGGAATTAAAATGTGGTTTTAATGAATATGTCCTTTAATCTCATTCTAATTTTGGTTGTAGAAACAACTGATACTATGACAATTTCTCCCCACCCCAACCCCTCTAGATGCTAATACTGACAGATTAATTTTAAGGTAATAAATTGTAAATACTCTCATTTTATATCTTTCTTTTTTGTGATCTTTTTGCTTGTTTGTTATAATTTTGAGATGTATAGGCATATCCTTATTTCTTTCTCTATTTCATAAGAAGCTATGAAAATATAAAAAGTCACTTTTAAACACATTATACGGTTGGCCTTTACAACCAGTCCTGTTTTCCTCTTTTCAACAGGCATATGCAAGGATTTACACCAAATTTGAGTCTGCTTTGGGTTTTTATTTATTATTCTCTTAATATTTCTGAATATTTACTTAGTCTGAAAACAGAGTAACTGTTTCCTTGCTCTCAGTCTGCCCTGAGCATTGCACAAGGGTGTGCCAATGCCTTGGCAGCTCTGCAGGCCTTCATAGGGGAAAGAGCAGGCACTGAGACTTTCTCAAAAGCATCATATCAGGGCTGTTCACTTTTTTTTCAGGGCTTCTTAGCAGATTGCAGACTTCTGCTCCTACAGTACGAACTCTATCATCATCAAAGTCCTTCTCACAAAACATTCCAAGCTGTTTGTGGAAACTGGGCCGACTCAATCACGTGGCAATTGCAGTGCCTGATTTGGAGAAAGCTCAGTCCTTGTATAAAGATGTGTTAGGAGCCCAGGTGAGTGAGACTGTTGCTCTTCCTGAACATGGTGTCTACACTGTTTTTGTGGAGCTGGGAAATACCAAGCTGGAACTTCTACATCCTTTAGGAGAGAAAAGTCTCATTGCAAGCTTCCTGCAAAAAAACAAGACTGGAGGAATGCATCATATCTGCATCGAGGTATTTTAATATAATATTTCTTGGAATAAGATAGATACATTCAAGTATGCATGTTTTAATAGGTTTGACCTGTGTAAGAACTAACATATAAGGCTGTCATATTTCTTCTCTCTTATACAAAGGAAAATTTAGACAGATGCTTTGATAGGCAACTTGTTTCAAAAAAGGTAAGTATTTTAAGAAGAAATTAACTTATTCCTGAGCAGTTACAATTTAAAACCTGCAGTGAAAACCATGCTGGACACAGCAGAGGAAGAGAGCAATCCAAGCCTGGTACTCTAACATGGATGCACCCAAAGGCTTTGCACTGTTTACTGTCACTCATCCTTGGGGATGCAGGAATTCATTCCAGCTGAGCCCAGCCTCGGCTCCTCCTCAGGCCATCTCTGCAGGACAGGAGCAGCAGCTGCTGTGGCTTTTCTGCTCAGGGGAAGAACCTGGAGGGGACCATGGCCATGGTACATGTGGCCTTTCTAGTGTAGATAATTTGACAGTCATTCCTTTTTGTTTTGCAGACTGGTAGTTGGGTGTAGGAAGAACTGTAGTGAGTTTGGGATACTCATAAACAAAACTGGTGCAAATGGGTAGGAATTAGGTGATGTCTGTTCCTCTGAATTAAAGCTAGGAATTTCCTTCTTCCCTACCATAACATTGGCAGAAGAGTTTATTCACCAAATTATGTCCAGACATCTCAGCCTTGAAAAATAGCAGTGATGTTATTTTAACTCTAGGTCCTTATTGACTATTGAATTTTCTAAACTGAGTGCTAATATTATTATTTCAAAAAATGAATGCATTTAAGTTTAGGAGAATTAGAATTTCATTTGATGACTTGACATCAGAACCTCAGATCACAGCATACAGTACAGGCATATTTTGTTAATTACATATTTCTGTAGGAAACTGTACTGAAATACAGTATTAATGGCTGTTATTATAGTAAAGTTCAGTACAAAGACCACATCTGATATATTTTTGATTATTCTAAGCTTTTTCCTTAGGAAACTTAATGAACCTTAACCTACTCAGAAGGAGAATAAATCTTTTACCTTCTGCCTACTGCCCTCCCTTTTTCACCATTTAATGAGTCAGTGCTCTGTCATCACTTATAAAGGGAGGTATTTTTCTTTACTTATTGAGAGCAGAAAGTAATGCAAAATTTAGATTATTTATGGATGCCTTATAAAGTAACAACAAAAAAAATCAATGGTCTTTGTGCATGAGCAATTTCAGTTTATTAATTTCTTAAATATTGCACAGTCCATTTAAATGGTATTTTATAAAATCTTCAAACAGCAAATGCAAACTCCTGTAGTATTTTTATTACTAGATGTTTTAAAATGGTTTATAACTTATTTTCAGAATTATATTAGAACTTAGAAGTAACATTTCAGTAAGGAATTGTTATTGCTCCTGAATGTAAAATCTGCATAATACAGTGCAATATCTTAATTTGTGTGAACTGTATCTTTTTTAAAAGGTTGATGACATAAAAGCGGCTATGACAGAACTGAAGAAAAAAAAGATACGAATATTGAGTGAAGAGCCAAAAATAGGTGCACATGGCAAACCTGTGATTTTTCTTCACCCTAAAGATTGCCATGGAGTCCTTGTGGAACTTGAGCAAGCTTGAGCTGCAATATTCATAAATTAAACAATAGAAGAGTTGTGAAGTTCCTGAGCTGGTGCTGGGAATATTGATGTGGTATTCAGTCTTTACGAGTTCATTGAAGTTCCCATGGATGAAATACAGCTTTTGAGTACTAAAACAGTGCTACAGATTCAGGGTCTGTTGTTGCTCTTGTTGCTGATTTAGTTTTCAAAATTAATATGTTGGCATTTCTTGGATTCTCTGTGATTCTAAACACAAATACACAAGCTAAGTTACAAATGTACCACAGTAATTTATCTTTTGTTGCCTGTTTGCAGCAAGATTTTACCTCTGTAGCCACAGAAACTGTACAGTTTCTAGGTCAAGCTGCATTATTTTGCTCTACATTTCAGAGTAGAGATCCACTTCCTGGTGACAACAACATAGCTTAGACATTTTCTTTAGAAATAAAGGAAAACAAATATTGTGCTTTCCTCTCTTCACCATTCACCATCTGTGCTTCACACTGATTGACTGGCTCATGCAATAAAAAACCCATATATTATTGTATGGATGTCTGCAATCAGTAAATAAGTTTTTCTTGGCATAACAATTACTGCCAAGGAGGTTATCATGCATAAATCATCATTTAGTTGTTTTATGAACTTTGTGGATATGCAGGCAATGCAACAAGAGAACCTGAAAACTATTTACTTGACATATGTTTCATACTGTAATGCAGTTGTGACATTTTAGTTTTTTCATTTTCAGAGCTGTTTAAAGTTTTTTTCCCCAAGCTTTCTCAGAGAAGGACATCTTGAAGAGACATGAACAAGCAGTAATAAACCTTCTCACTTACTTTACAAATAAGGTTTTCCTGTGCAGAACCACTTATAAAATCAGTGGCAAACACACTCCACATAAGTCTTGCTTCTGCACAGTTGTTAGCATTAAAGACCACACCAGTATGCTGATGTCACAAGCTGCAGGCAGTTTTGTTAACTTATTTATGAACAGACTTCACCTTATTGCTGTATATTACCCAAGCAGTCTTTTCCTGATGCTTTCTTTTATAGGTTTGTTTTGACATTTCAGCCGTAGAAATAGAAGACTTACTATTTCTTTAGTCTTCTCAAGCCTTAAAAAGTCATACTTTCCCAACTTAACTACAATCTGAATTTTAAATTTTCCTACATCTCTGCATATGCAGTAAGAATCTTCAGCTTGATATAAAGATGATTTTAGTCAACAACTTTTTACTTAATGGAATTATTTGCAATGTATGTCATGCTTGCAGCAATAGAATACAAATATAATGTTGACCTGAGATTTGAACATACTTTTAAAGACATTGGCACTTCCTCATGAATTTTACTTCCAAAAAATCTCTATAAAGCCATGATTTTTTTTTAACAAGATAGTTTTATACTTAAAATAAATACTCCTTCTGTCATATTTTAAGAAAAACACAGCCTGCCACAGGGTTCCTACATTTCATCAAATCACTGTTTAGAGGATAGTTTGTGATCTAAATTCTAAACTGCTTAAATTTAGAAATCCTAACACTTATGATGAAAATGCAGAATGATTTAATATTCCTAAAATATGATTCAGCCATTCTAGGAGACATTCTATGAGCAAAGCTGCTTTTGTCTTTTCTTTCTGCAAAGCCAGCATAGGAATGCCAATACTAAAAGCCTCACTGGTTAAGATAATTGAGCAGAAGTCTTTAAACCAAATACCCTTAGTTTGGTGCAACAGAAACAGTCCTCCCATGGTTCATTCTCCATTTCTTTGGCCTCTCAGGAGATGGACTTCTGTGTACGATATCTACCAACAAAGTAGCTTGTGGTGGTGTCACAGCACATGCCACAGATGACACAGCCACAATACACAGAATATCCCCATGCCATTTCAGCAGGCTTTAAGCACTCACCCATACACAGTAACACCATACCTCATCAGAAGGCTTCAAGAGCCTGCCCATACAGAGTGATACCATGTCACTGCAGAAGGCTGCAAACATCTGCCCTCCTTCTTCTTCAGCCCAACCTTTTACACCCTTCGGGTTGATGCACTGCACCTGTGTGCCCTCTGTTCCCTTTGGTGTTGGTCAGTGCCCCGGGCACTCCACGGCTCATTGCTGTCAGTGCTGCTCACCTGCTGCTCACAGCTGCAGCCCATTGGGGATGAGGCTCAGCCCCACTCCCAGTCAGCACAAACTGTGTGCCTACAGGGTAGTGCTAGAGAACAGACATTTTTAAGTAAACACTTGCTCCACCTGATGATTGTGAAGCTTGTATTACTTTTTAGCTAGTAACCAGCAGTTTTCCTGACTGACTGACATGGGGTTGCCCAGCTCTAAGTCAGCTGATGTGTTTTGTTCCTGGTATATAAGTTGTGCTCCTATCTCACAGTTTGTCCCTTTTTACTGACTGCTCCTAAGGTGGAAGTCAAGAAAACATCAACACACATGTGCACACAACCCCAGCCCTGCAAAAGAGAGTTTAGGTCTGCAAATTAGTCTGTACACAAAACTGGATCATGTTCTTAAAAGCTCTTAAAATTGGATGGGATCAGACCCCCTTACTTGTCTGGGTGTGTGCTACAGGACAGGAGAATTTCCCTTTCTGGAGCTATAGACTTAGGGAATAGCCAAGGGAGCAGAAGACAGCTATAACTGAGAGAAGTTTCCTGTTCATAAACTTAACTCCCTTAGACTTCAGTGGGAACAGAATCAGCCCCTATCAACTGTGTAGTCCTTCACCTTAAGGCAGGCAGCCTTCACAAGTTGTTGTTCTGACTTACCAAGGGGTTGGTACAAGGCTTACATACATGGGCCTTACTCTTTGTCACTGCCATGATTATAAGAGGGGAGTAATACCCAGAAAAACAGTGGAGTTTCAGGGATGGAAACTGGGGAATGAGAGAACTGTGATTTGCTCCTTTCAGTGGAGGGACATTTAACAATACACCCTGAACAACAGTGATTCAAGTAACTGGAACCTGATTATCTTGGAAGGGAATTAGGCTCTTCTTTTTTGTTTTTTGTCTGTTTGGTGGATTTTTTAAAACAGCAGAACCTTCTTTTCTGATAATGTCAGGCTTCTCAGAAGATGGAGTGTTAGTATTTTGCCAGTAAATTTTCTCACGCTTGTGCCATTTGTCAAGTGCGAATTCCCTGTTCCAATCTCTCCATGTGCCTTTTTCCCCCTCTGAGCTGAAGCATGTTCCCATTTTATGCTGCCTAAGGCAGACAAGACACATTTTTCTGGACTCCATCAACATTACTCAGGCAGCTAAAGAGCTCATAATTAAATGATGCAAAGTATCTTTTTTTACTTCCTCTCTGCAGCCCTCAAGTCACTCCTAGGTGGGAGGAGGTGAACAGGCTGCAGAATGAATCCCATTCCTTATGATGAGACAAACTAGAAACAAACTTAAAACACTGAGAAAATGACTAACTGCATGCTTTTAAAAAGCTAATCTTACAGCTTTGCAATTCTGCAAAAAGTCCATTCCCGTCATGCTTGTCCTGCAATTAATGCACCTGAATTTCATTCTGAATTCTGTTGATTTATTACCATATCAAGCTGAAGTCTCATAGAAAGACCATGAAACATGGAGATGTTTACATTATCTGGTTGAGGTACTTACCCTAGGAGTGTATGGACAATGATAACCTTGGCACTTCATTTGATTCTATCCTCTGAAGGAATTCTTCCTGTAGTGATGTGACGTGGGTTAGTTGCACATAAGAACCCCTAACTAAGAGAAAAACTCAGAATTATTTGTTTCAATATCAGTTCTTTTACCAAAGCACTGGCCATGTTGGCCAAATTGAGGCTGTCAAACAGAATAAGATCATCAAGTTCAACTAGTTAATTACTATGAAAGTGGAAACTATCAGCAATGTATAAATTAATCAACCTAGGGGTGACATTTCACAATTGAAGAGCTCAACTACCTAGGAATGCAAAATCTATCCCCTTGGACAAGCATTTTCAAAGCACTTTGAACAAATTATGAAATAAATATTTATCTTATTGTGAAGGAGGGATGTTTGTGTCTTGTCTAATCCTTAAATGTCTATAAAATTATGTCAACTGTCAATTTTGATGTTCATTTGCACTGTCTTCTATATTGTCAAAAAGCATTGCTAACTGCAAAATTCATAGCATAGATTCATAAATGAGGGAGTTCTCTGATACATTTTAAAGTAATGATACATTTTGAAGCATGTAATGACTTCTAGGTCTAATCTAAAGTCGCCTTTCAACTGTTACTGCTAACACAAAAATAGTAAATAGGTACTAAAATCTTCTATGAAGTAGATGTTAATGAAAATTTTTACTTATTTTTAACATTGCATTTCTTTCAGTAATAAAGACGGGTTCAAAATATGATTTTAAGATCTGAACTAATTTGTAACTGCAGGTACCCTCAAAGCATATGTGGTGATGCACAATTTGCATTAAATAAGGGGAATATCCAACTGTGCACCCATGGTTGGCTTTTATGAAAATGTTTATTTCCAGAAATTGAAGAGTAAGAGAGATACATTCATGGACTGGTACCATGCACCCTATTTTAACCTTCCATTTTGGTATGTAATTTTCAATAATAACCATCTGTCTGAGTCACTGTCTCTAAAATTATGTGGAGGGAGAATGTTTGTTAGAAACTTAAATTTTAAAAAGTTAAAAAATATATCCCACTCCCTTTGGGACCTCTGAAGTCTTTGAGAGGTCAGTTGTGGTACAATACTTGCAGCTGCAGTAACTTCATGAAGAAAACACCTGCCCTATTGGGCTGGAAATACTGCTTTTGGTATTTTGATAAAGTGAGACTTTATTATGTATATGAGGCTGTTTCATTAAGTTAACAATTTTGAGAATTAATAATGCTAATTAAAAGATCATTTGCCAAATGTTTAAACAACTTGTCTACAGATTATATCTGCAGATACACTGCAGTTCTATGTAAAACATACATGCGTTACAGTTTGGGTAATGTTTTAAATTTTTAGTATCTTCAAAAGGAAACCAAAATCTGTCAAGTAATTGGGATGTAGAAAGGGACAGATGGGAAAAGTCACCATAGAAAACCATGCCAGAAAATAGCCTGTCAGCAGCAAATGGAGAGTCTTAATAAAAATCTTAACAAGTAAACTAAAAACTAAAGCCCCCCCCCAGAATGGTGGTTCCATGAAGGACCTTTGCATGCACATGGGATGTGCCTTGATGCTAACACCAGGGCAAAATGAACACACACCACGCTGAGCATGCAGCTATTACAGTAAACACTGATACCTGCCTGATTGCAGTGCAGTATAATTACACTAGGACAGCTTTTCACTTTTGCTATAGTGAGAAAGATTAGCTACTAGCTCGAATTTGCATAATTATTAGCAAAGCCAGACAGAATAGCCCTAAGATATGCGTTTCTTTATATACAGAATAGTCATTATCACCTAGCTGCCCTTAAAAGATCTAGAGGTTTCTAATAAAAGGCCTGAGGAACCAACTGTGCTTATCATCCACCAGAAGAAATGTTCTTGGAGAAACCCTCTTCAGTGAGCTTTTAAATAATACACATTGAAGCCTACATTATTAAACTTTAGGGGTGGATCTATGTATTATTTGCACAAGGGCACAAAAATCGTGATTTGTTCTCATAAATCTGGTCATATGATGGAATGGGACTGAGTCCAGTGCTGTCCCCTGCGATGATGTTCAGACTTTTGGTGTTTAGGTTTTTGTTGCACTGGAGCACCTCAATTAGCAGGGAAAGGTGAGGTGATCACCTAGCAGGATGACATGGCATTCAGGAATGTAATTCGCAGAGAGATGCTGTGGAGACTCCCAGAAAAGACCCTCAGCTCCGGCCCAGCGGCAGAGCGGCTCCCTGGGGACCCGGAGCGGCCTTGGGCAGTGGCACCGCGGGATGGGGC
>NW_005054313.1:8175319-8175699 GCF_000277835.1 Geospiza fortis | reverse complement strand
CGGGGGCTGGCGGGGGAGCGGGGGCCGGGCCCGTGGCCTGCCCCCCTCAGTGCCCGGACACAAGCACTGAGCCAGAGCTGGGGGGGCTGGAGGCACGGACACCTGGGGCAGGTGGCACGGGAACGCGTCCAGCTGGCTTCGGAGTGTCTGCAGAGGGGGACACGCCACACCCTCCCTGGGCAGCTCCTCCAGCGCTGAGCCACCCTCAGTGTGAAGTTCTCCCTCACGCTGAGGTGAAACTTGTCATCAGTTTATGGCCATCGCTCCTCGTCCTGCGGCTGGACGCCACTGAGGAGTACAGCACGGGCGGAGCTGGCCCGGCGCCCGGCCCCGGTCTGGCGGTGGATGGCGGACAGGTCAGTGCTTCACGCCGAGCCCCC
>NW_005054313.1:8137893-8174584 GCF_000277835.1 Geospiza fortis | reverse complement strand
CGGGACGGCGGCTCCGGGTAACGCGGGGACCGGCCGTGCAGCATCCGCATCATGCCAGCGTTTGGTGGGAGGGCGGGAGGCTTAAGTCCGTTTGTCTTAATAAGAGTGAAAAGGAAAGCGAGAGGAGCCCCCCTGTAAAGCAATACCGCTCGGAGTTTGTATTTGGTTCTGATTTCGTGTCTCCACTCTAGCAGAGGGATCAGAGCCTTTGATCTGCTCTTTCCCCGTTCCCTTCATCATGAGATCTGGAGGAAAAATGGTGCTCAATTAAGAATACCTGATTTTTGGTGGGATAAACAGCATGAGATATTGTAGCATGGTCTGTTTGCCTCTTATTGAACAGTTTTTTGAATGTGTGTGTGTGGTGCCTTGTATTGCCATAACAAAAGGGATGGGGGTGGGGGAAAGGAAGGGAATACTGCATTTAGAGCTGCATCTTGGAAAGTCAAAGACTGCCTTATTTTGCCTCAACTGGCAATCTGTGCTTTCAGATTTATGTACTTTGCATCCTCAGTGTTGTTTTGGTGGTTGTTGCATGGTAGTGAGGACATACAAGAAAAGAAATTGAGATAAAGACAAGAGATCATACAAAGTGTATAGTACAGAGATAATGTGCATTGCAGTGATGTTTAAGAAAAGTCTGAAATTACTGTGACCAGTTTGAAAAATGCAAGTAGTGTTTTCAGTTACATTACCTGGTCAAGACCACCCTATAATCTCCCAGGAGGGGCTGGGAAATCTGTTTGCAGAAAAAGTATTTATCTATTATGCCTGCTACCCAAGAATCCCTCATTAATTAATAAGTAGAACTGAAAAAGAGAAACAATTACTGTCATAGTTTTTTGTGATTCTGTATAAGCCACAGTGTTTCAAATATAACATAGTTTTAAAGGGGAGGAATTCTAGTTTAAGTCCTTATTGCCACTTAAGATAAAATACAGTATGTGCGGGTTATGTGTTTGAGAAGCAAAAGGTTGACATTTATGGCAATTTATCATTGTATCATCCTGGTTCTTCTCCATATGGGACAGACAAGATGAAAGAGCTTTTCTTTCATACATTGTTCTGCAAGAGCTAAACTGCTGAAGTCAAAACCACTGTACTTGTGAGTCCATTTGGAGCTCATAGGATTTCATGCTGCAGAACTGTCCTTATAAACCCTGACTGTCAGAGTTTCTAAATTCTCTGAAATAGTTTAGCCCCTATTTGCACTTGGAAATATCTGAAGCTATTTTTAAAAATGCATCAGCAGCTACGTTATTGCTCCCTCTTGATCCTCTGATAGTAAAGGAAAAGTGTTCTTGCAAAGGCCATAAAGGCTCAGCTCTTTTGGTCAAAGTGTGACAGTTCTAAGGAGGAATCTTTAAAAGCATGTTTTGTGTAGTTACTTGATTAATGCTGGTTCAGGTTGGGGACTGGACATGAATTTAAACAAGCTAGGTCTTTAAAAAGTGACCTTTGCTTAAGGCTGTGAACACGAGAAACCACTTCAAGAAGCATAATTTTACCATCTCTCCAGCTGTTCTGATAAGAACATTTGCTAAGAAATAATTTGTGAAAATACCATAGTTTAAACATCTTTCAGTTAATATTCCTGTGCTGAGGGTGCAGAAATTGGAGAAAGTGACCTGTTCCAAGCTACCAGCTCACAGAGAGACATGGAGGATTCTGGTTTGTTTCAGAAAAAATCTTGGTTGTAGCATTTGAACACATCAGGGTTCAGATGCTTCTGCAGATTCTTTAAATCCATTTCCCTGTGTTTAAATAAATAAGGCAATTATTTCATGCTTTAAGCACTGGTAGAGGTAGTGGTAGAGGCAGAGGAGCAACCCTGCCAAAAAGGCCCAGAGGTCCTGGTGAGCAGCAAACTGGACATGAGCCAGCCACAAACTCTGGCAACAAAGATAACCAGGAGCATCCTGGTCTGTGTGAACACAGCGCAGCCAGGACACCAAGGAAGTGATTATTCCCTACTGTCAGCACCCAGTAGGTGACATTTACAACCCTGGGTCCAGTTTTGCTCCCCCAGTACAGGAGTTATTAAAGACCTGGGGTTCTGCAGAGGCCACTGAAGTGGCTGGGGCTGGAGGCTGAGCTCTGAGCAGAGGGTGGGGAGTGGGGCTTGCTCAGCCTGCAGAAAGGGAGGCTATGGGGGACCTAACAGCAGCCTTCCTGTCCTTATGAAGAGTTCCTCAGGGAACTGGAGCCAGACTCAACCCAGTGGCATGTGCCAAAGAGACAAAAGGCCTATATTGAAACAAAGGTTCAGACTGGATACAAGCAAAATACTTTGCCCCACGAGGACAATCATACATGGAGACAGGTAGCCCAGAGAGGCTGTATGGAATCTGTAAAGACCAGACTGGATAATTCCCTCAGCAAACTGATCAGGGCTCACTGATGACCCTGGTTTGAGCAGAATCTTGGACAAGAGATCTCTGACATTCCTATCAACCTGAAGTGTTATGATCCTGTTTGTGCCTATCTGTACATGATACAAGAAGCAGACATGTTTCCAAAAGTCAGATTTTTAAAGAAAGATTTAGAGTTTCCATTCCAGGACTAATCTGTGCATCTCAACAAAGATGGAATACAGTATCAGCATGATATATTAACTTCTATTATGTGTGAAATAGCACATTACATTAATACAAACTAATACCTTACTATAAGCCTCCCAAGGAAGAGATATTTGCTTGAAAGAAACAAAAAGTGCATACTACTTGCAAGCAAGAGCTTTTACTAGGAGGTATATTTTGGCAGCACTATGAACAATTAAAGCCTGGCAACATTTGTGCAAGAGATGTAGTGGCAGTTGTTACATCTAGAGAAAATAAAGCACTGATGCAGTCACATGAGCTTCACAAGCTAAGAGGAACAACTGAAAGCAGAATCAGAATTTGCTGGTTTTTAGACACTCAAAAAACTTGCAGTCGCTGAGTCAAATGCTCATTATAAGTACTGGCAAATGCTTTTAGTCTACTGGGAAGAGTATAACATGTATGATTTATTTTTTCCTGAGGACCCATGAGAGCTGCGTGAAAAGCAGCTCAAGACAGCACCATGTGATTGGTGAAGTGTGTAGTGCTTTAGGCTTTTGCTGTCTGCAGAAGCTGAACATGCACCACTTCGCCATGACATCCATGAGAGGAGAACTTCCATTCAAATTCTCATTTTTGTCTGAACTTAGGTCTCCTCTTGGCTAGCAATACTATTTTTTTGGAAGGAAGGCCTTGCACAACTGGTAGAAAAAACATATGGGTTGAACAGTTTGTTTCTGATGCTGGTAGGTAAATGCACTGTCACTTGAGTACATGACATTCCTTTCCTTTTTTTGTTGCAGTACTTACTGTCTTCATTCACATGCTGCAGCAGAGGAAGGTGATTTGCACTTCAAGAGGAGTAAGTTAGAGCTGAGCAAAGACCGGTATGGAAAACTGGGATTCATAGGTGCTTCCACCTAAGCTAAGGAGGAAGAACTAGAAGCCCTGTAGGTAGGGATGACAGGGGAAAAGTGTCATTGTTCTCAGATAACGTGAAATGCTGCTGAGGTGCATACTCTGAAGTATACTCATGCATGAAGGCATCATTTTCTTTTGAAATAGAAGGAAATGAAGAGGAAAGGAAAGTTGGCAAAAAGGTATACAAAATATGTCAGTTATAACCAATGTGAGGTTTGCAGTCCAGACAAGGATTTTCAAATAACAGTATTTCTGCAATGCAGACATCCACTGATACCAGCCCAGGCTTGCAGTGGGAGCTGCATGAGGAGTATCTCAGGGTGGTTGTCTGGTTTGAATTAGTAAGATGAAGTTTCCTTCAGGAAATAGCCCTGCTAGTTACAGACCTAATAATGAAGATTCAGCCACATAGAAAATTATATTGGTTTATTACTTAAAAGGCAGATTGAATATTTCCAGTCTATTAATTGAATGGAGTTTTTGAATTTTGTTTTGTGCATTGATATTAGGAATATTTGTAAGCATATCACCAATTTGCAATCTTTTCCAGACTGCTTTTGTTCCCTTTACTGAGAGATTCTCTTCACAGATGCACTTCTCAGCTACAATGTTTGTATAAGTTTCTCTTCCCAAGTCAATTTACAGTAACCCTGATCATTTCTGAGGAGCGAAATACTTTTTATTTCTGAAATATTCTCCAAGAGGGACCTGACCCTGCAAGTTTTTCTTGCATATGTATTCTACCTTTGTGTTAAGGGTTCACAGGATCTGATCCTTGAAGATTTAGTGTAAGATTTATTTTATTTATTAACTTAATGAAGATTAAGTGTAAGACAGAAAGATTTAGAAGTCTTTCACCTGAGTACAGAGGTTAGATTCAGCTACGAACTCATAATGTGGTCATAGCAGGCACATTTACTTCTTTCTGTCTTCAATGTACAAAACCAGCAACAAGCAGCTCACAACCCAAATAACAGCTCTGTAACACTGACCATGAGTGTTCTGGTGAGGGTCCAGACCTGAATTTCACCACTGGAGTCCAAAATGCCAAGGGATGTTATGTAGCATGGGAATGTCTGGTGAGAAGCGCAAGTTCCATAGGGACAGCACTGATCTAAGCAGTATTGTAAAAGCCTCCCAGAAGGAGTAGCTGTGTTTGGCATTCACTGTTCAGGTTCAGTGAAGTACCTGATCTTCATGTGAAGAATAATAAAGAAAATAGTATTCCCACAATGCCATCCACATCTTTACTGCCTTCGTCCACTACCCAGAACAAAGGTGCTTGGGTGGACTCCTGGTCACCCAGTGTGTCCTTCAAGATCAGAAGTGTTAGTTAACTTTGACTTTTCCTGCTCCAGCAACATGGTAAAATATGCCTGAGTTACTGGATTAACTGAAGAGAATGAGGGTGGCACAGACTAGAATCTGTTCTACAATGACAAAGGATTTTATTTTTTCCCCAATCACCAAGAGTGAAATGGTGTCAATAAATTGATGTTGCTCTCAAGAATACTAGCTACCACAAAAATTATTTTAGTGCAAGGGTAAGTGCACCTTTTTGTTTAGTAAAATCTTAAAATAGGTTTCAAAACTCATACTCTGAAAGCTGAGAGATGCCTTTTCAACACATCTGGGGGAGTGTATGGAGATGGAATTGCCTGTTTCTCATGCAGAAGCAAGACTGCTTCAGAGCTGCTATGCTCCTCAAATCCATACCAAATTGCTCTCCTGGGAATCCTGGGAATGAAATCTTGTATTAAACACTGTTACTAAACATATCCTTTTTCTTTTTTTTCGTTTTTGTTCTTCTAATCTGCAGCTTTTGTGTTGGTAAGGATGGCCATTCTGACTGGTACCAGGCTGCACAGGGTTGCTGTGCTGCCTTGAGTTTCAAAGACCACTACAGCTACTAATAGATAAATAATCATCTAGGCAATTACAAAGAACATAATTTTATTTCTGCTCTTATAAAAGGATCCAGTATAGGAAAGAAGCAGGCTTGCATAGTTCCAAATTCTTACTATGCAGCATAGCACGTTGTTGCCATGCTACCAGATTGCTTGCCTTGATATTTAAATTTGCCCTTAGATTTGTATTTAAAAAGAATGAACTGTTAACAGTAGATTAAAATATAAAATAACCTGACAAGACATAAGCCTCATCACCAATTTGTTCATGTTTTTTTTGCCTCTACAGATTTTAATTTTCTTTTCTAAAATAAACCCCACCATCACAACAAATTAAGATATGCATGAAGCAATGAAATATGGAAAGATTCTGTTTGGAAGTGCAATAAAGGTTTATATCAAAGGAGGAATATTCATTATAGTTTCCATACTTAAAAAAATATGCATTTTGCCTGCCTTACTGAATGCCTCTTGCCATCTTTTGTCCTCTCCAATTTAACACGACAGAGGGAAATCAGAGTATGATGATATTTTCTTGTTATTGATGTATTGTGGAGGAGAAAGGAACATTATTTTTATATATGTGTGTGTGTAGATATATATAAAATGTCCTTTAGGCACAAAATCTTGTGTTAGTGGAAGGCAACTCTTGATTACAGATAAGGCAGCTTTAAAAAGAAACTTATCCCTGTGATATTCTTAGCCAGTCAATCAGTGTGGCTTTAATTATGTAGAAGTATTTGACATGTTATGGCCCAAGAGATAAGAGCTGTTGCATATTAGATGAATGAAAGGGAAGGAATTCTGTTGGTGACTAGAAATTCCATGCTCAGTGCTGCATTAGAGGCATAAAATGAGCACTGGAAGGGAGCACTTCCTAGTAAATAGTGATTTGCATTGTATTGCAGATTCCAGCATTATGAAGGTTGTTGGTGGCAGAATTCTTCATTTCTGGTTAATGACTACTGGCTTTATTGATGGAAGAGTTGCCATGAAAATACCTGTGTAGTATCAGAAATGTACCTTTAAGTCAGTTGTATTGGTAGGAATTTTTTAGTTTGCTTGCCTTTTGGTTTGGTTGATTGGCTTTTGTGGTTTTTTGGGTTTTTTTTAATAATTAAGGTTTTTTTTTATATTTTCAGTGGTAGGTGGAAGCCTCAGCTTTCATCAAGTAAAAGTTGTCTGTTGTGATACTGGTTGTTTTCAGTACTTGGAAAGAGACCTTAAGGTTTTTCCACATCTATTCCACACCTTTTTGCAGTGATAATAAATTATCTGTACAGCATGTGCTTAATTTGGTATTTGTCCTCCATTTATTATTCAATTTGTATGCATTATAACTGATCCACCAACTAACACATAATGACTTTTGGGGAAAATGGAGGGGAATTATATATTTCACTACTACTATACCTTTGCAACTGTGTTATTTTCCTTCCTGTGCATATATCTATATTTGCTTTTAAAGTTTTTTGTCACAATTCAGTAAAATACCTGTCTTATTCTTGAGCCAACATTGATTTAACTTAGATCTTTTGACACTTTTTAGTGTTGGGACTCCTACAATATTTCATGGTTTAGTTTAGGCTCCAGCTTCTGGTGTATGAGAATCTCAGCTTTGAGCTTATACTCAGACAGGCTCCAGGAATGAAGAAACTGTGAGTTTGTACTTTAAACATTTGTGCACAATATGATACCCTTAATTCTGGACTTCTTGTGATTTGCAGTGCTACAGCAATTGTGGTAGAAAGCAGTTCCTTACTATTAACTAGGATCTGTTTGAATGTACTAAGCTGGTGTTACCAGTTTACTTTCTGATGGTACTTAACATAGTTATAATCACTCATGACAAATATAAAGAAGCCCAATGTCATCCAGAGTTTCTGAACCAGCTGTTTTATCAGTGAATAGTCCATGGTGTTACATACTTTCCTCTATTCAATGATACTCCTATTTAAAGTAGTAATTAAGTAATGTGGTAACCTGCTACACTATTGATAAATCCCTCTGGAAGGTTAGGAAACTAAAGCTGCTCATCACTGCTCTGTTTCCCACGCTCCCCATGCCTTGGCACAACGAGTATTGTTTCTTGACGGGATGAAATCCATATTGTCTTTAAGATATTATCTCTGTCCTTATCAGATAAGTTCATGACTCCCTGTGGCTGCCAGCTGAGGCTGCCCCTCCCTGACAGGCTGGCAGCTTGCGCACGTTGGTCACCCTGACACACGGACTGTGGCTCCTCAGGCTGACCCTGAGGCAGTCCCAGCCCCTCCTCCCTGCAACAGCTCCTTGGCACAGGATCATCCTGAGGGACTGTCACAAAATGGGGGAAATTCAAACAGAAATTCCTAAACAGTAAAGTCAAGTTTACCATACGTGAGGAACTTAACTAAACAGCACAGTAGCATCCTGAATAAACTGGAGGTCATTGGAAAAGAAGGATAAAAATCTGTTGTACTCAAGCCTATGAGCCAGCCAAGTGTCTAGGACCCCTTGGTGGAAGGCATTTAGAAGGCAGCAGCAGACACTCTTTGCTCTAAAGACTGACCTGTCTAAAGAGACTTCACAGTTTGGTAACTTCTGTTTAAATTAATCTGTCAGAGGAAAAGAATAGTGGTAAGAAAGTGTAAAAAAGAATAGTGGTATAAAAGTGGTACCAGGCCAATATAACCTCATATTATGGTAGCAAAAGATTGTGAAACGCTGGATTTAATCAATAACATGTAGACCAGACCAAACCTTTAGTAAAACCTGAATTATAGATGTATCTGTAAGTATTAGAGAATGTAGCTTAAGTGTACCTAACTGGAAAATCTTAATTTGGTTCTACTGTTTAGTTGCATTTTGCTGTTAACCTTCTTGCTGGGTTAAACTACAAAGATAAAATTAATTACTTTTGTAGATTAACATATTAAACATTTTGCCTATGTAAATCTGAATAGCATGTGGATAAAAAGTTCTCTGCTCTGGAGACTATAACAGGGTGGCTTTGCAGTTATTACATTATTTTCATTGTTGTTTTCTTTACTAGTACTGTGTCACTGGGGGTGGGAGTGAGGGTGTGTTTGATTTTCAAACTCCCCAAAGTCTGCTTTATTCATTTTTCAGCTGTAGACTTATAGATTTTTATGCTCTTTGTGGCAGGAATGTCTGCAGAATACTTAAGTTGATGAAATTTTGATTAATGGACTTTTCCACAACACACATAATTTAGGATTTATTTGCCCTCAGTTGAAAGATGTTACTATTGCAAATACAAGAGGAAGAATTAAATGGAAAGGAATCTATAATGTGGCTGTTTAGGGTTTGCATCTGGTAAAGGGGCTGATACCAGGAGGCACAGAAGTTGATTATACCCTTGCAATGCTAGGCTACATAGGATGGTACAAAGTTGGATCCTGCAGGGAAGCCTTCTAGGAGCCTGTCCGTCCATTGGGAGAGCCCAGGAGAGGTGCACACAGTGTTAGGTTGTTGTTGTTGTTTTACAGTGTGGACAATTTCTATTGTTAAGGGACTGTGACATATCTTTAAGTGGCTGGAAGTTGACCTTTGATTTGAACTGGGTGCAGCTCAAGCATCTTTGGAGACTTCAGTTTTGCTTTGAGCTGCAGCCTTGCCTGCAGTGCTCCTGTCCCTGGGAATGTCCCACAGCCCCAGCAGGACTGTAGCTGCAACACAGGAACTTCTGGTTACCACCAGGAGACTGCCATGGGCTAGTTGTTCTGTTAATTCAGTTGTTGATAATAATTAAGTTTAGAAAGGTGAAACAGAGTTGACCTTGTGATAGAAAAATAGAAATTATTCAAATTGCTAGAGGAATTAGTCTATGTTTGACTTTTCCAATGAGCACAAAAGTTACATAATTAGCACCCTCTAAGGATCATATTCTGCCAGCCACAATATTTTGTGTCATATATCAATATATTTATGTAACTGTAGACATTACTTACTTTAAACCAGATATCAAAATTTATATATCTATTGCCTTGAGCATCAGTTGAAGACAAAGCAGTCTATTTATGAGCAAATGATGAAATTACTGAATAAATCAGCAAGACTCATACTGCCATTTACATTCTTGCCTCAGTAACTACTTACTGCATGTTTAGTGATGAGAGATGCAGAGTTCTGAATTGGAAAATTCATAGATGACAACAAAATAGACTGACCCACAATGTACCAATATGATGCCTCAGTGATTTTTCAACCATTTCATCTTTAAAGGAAAGATGCTAATTCTTGAAAGTGTTAGCCAAGTGTGTAGGTACATTTACTGAGAACCTAGGAAATGCATGCTTATTTAAATACATTTTGCAAAACTTTATCTTACAACAAATTAAATAAAATGCTGGGGAAATTCTTGTTTTCACACTAGCTTTTTAATATATCTATTTCTAAAGACATCAGAATATTAGAGAATGTTATTTCATTGATACTCCCCTAGTTCTTTGCTAGTCAATGTATCAGGGATGGAGCATGAGGCTCCATACTGCTTCCATACTGCTGCCCAGCTATAACCTTGGGGTACAGCAACCTTACACTGCAGGATTAGTGCCTTTTCTCCAACAGGTCTGCTCCATAGAGGTTTTTTTTTTCCTCTGTAATGCCAGTATTTTACATGCTGCAGTTAAGTCAGCTGCAGCCAAAACCTAATCTCTTGTTTAGGCCAACTGTAAATCTAATTAACCTTGCTGACACTGCATATTATTCAATCACAGAGTACACTTCCTCCAAGAGAATGGCTGAAGCTGTATTAATACTTTTTAGAATATTGTCTAACAGTGAGTTTTCAGTGTTCTCCCTGCTCTGTGCTGCACTGTTGCTGTCAGTCACTGATAGGGAAATTCTATGTACCTGTGTGTGAAGAAAAGAAAAAAAAATCAGCCCCAAATGTAGGCTTAACACTTCACATAGTGAGGATTTTGACAGACCTCTAGAACTCTCAATGTTCCCATCCCTGGCAGAGCACAGGATGGCAGAGAAGACAAAGAGACAGCCAGCTATCATCTCCTGTGCTTCTCTCATGAAGCTAATGAGCATGGAGGAGTGACATGCGCAGAGTCCAAGATAATTCAAGAGACTAAAAGATACAAATAGCATGGTATGAGCTGCCAAAGGTTCATGCCAATCTGTTCTACCATTTCTGCTGGAATATTTCTGTTTACTCTTATTTTCATAATGACAGTATTTCAGCTTTATCAGACACCTGTAGAGAGTAGGATCTACTGTCTCATTTAGAACAGTTGCTCTACCTTATAATGACTTGGCAAAAGTGAGATGAACATGCAGTTATCATCACGAAGGTCCAAAGGAGAATGAATGCTTCCTAAGACCTTCAGCCAGCTGATGTGCAAGGGGAACTATGCTCAGAAATGATTAATCTATGGGGTATCATCTCATAGCATCAGGCTTGAATCCTACAGATTCTGTTACGTTATTACAAAAATCACCTAAAATCAAGATGCTTTTTTCCAAAGATGGTCAGAAACTTTAAGAAATATTCAGTCCCTTGATTTTGTTACCAGAACCACTCAAGATAGGGAATAAACTTCAGTAGTAAACAAAGGGATTGCTTTGTTTCCCTGCTTTGTCCGAAGAAGCTCAGTTCTTCAGCTTTCAACAACTTCTCCAACCAGACAAGATCCACATTCCTCTTTTCTCCTTTACAAGCCATTAGGATCTAGTGGGATAAGAGCTGTGCATCAGAGCCTAGACAGCTAATGATGCCTCACTTCCTAGCTGTAAATGGAGCAATTTGAACAGCACAGTTAATACCTACAGCTCCAGCACAGAAAAGGCTGATAAATCAAGAATTTCCTTGAACTTTGCCTGCAGATTTAATGAAAAGGGTTTTTCCACCTTTACTGAGAAACTTTTTCAAACTAGAGAGTAGACAGTTGAGATAGCCAAAGTAATATTTTTTCAAAGAATCCTTTAACTGTGCTAATTGCATATTTTATTTCACCCAAGATGAATGTTATTTGTACTTGATGTAGCATCAGAAAAGAAATGAAACTTTGAAATCTTCTGTTTAGGCAGTGAAGATATTGAGGGGAAAAAGAAGGGAAAAAAATTAGCTCAGTTCTCCAAAATAAAAGAGCACTGTCTTTGGTATTGCAATTTCACAGATAGAAATCTGCATAGACTAGTCTGTTTATCTGCTCAAAGCTCTTTACATAACTGGCACTTTGTCATCTTCTGTCTATAAATTATAGGCAGTCATTGCTGGAGTGTTGAGTAACCAAGCATAGAGTTTGCAGCTTTGCATATAAATGGAGTTACAGTCCTGGATCTGTGTGAACATATATATGGACATGAAGGCATTCTTGCCCTTCAACTTGACACCAGAAACCCCCCCACCCTTAATGGCATACATCTGTGGATGCTGGTATAAATATGGAGCATATATATATATGGTTCCTTCAAAATGGAATGATGGAATTGATTTGGGAGAAAGATGTGAGTGCATAAATCACATCAAACCAAATACAGGTTGTTACATGAAGTAGGCAAATTAGGCAACAAATTTTATGTCAAGTGTTTTTCAGTAACTTGGTGAAGAGAAGGCTTTCTTCAGATGTTACTCTTTGCACTGATAATATAATAGGAGAGACTGTTTACATCTTAGAAAACTCAGTCTGGATCAACCTAATTTACATATTTCCTAGTGTGACACTACAGTAACATCTGGAAATAGATCCTTAAATAGAACAGGAAATAGGCTTTATCTAAATATTCACCTTACTAATTAACTCTTCCTGATAGAAGATCCTAGTCTTTCAGTATGCACAGCATGTTACAGCTGGCAGATTTAAACCTCTGTGTAAGTGCTTGGTACTTTTTTGGAAAGCAAAGTATTTGTCTATACAACCAAAAAACCAACTTCAAAGGAGCCACAACATCCTAAATGTAAAACTCCACCTACCCCAAGTGAGGATAAACAATGATATCATTACTTCAATTATACTGGTTACTGTGGATGATCCATCCATAGCTGATTGCTTCTATTTAATGGCTTTAAATAATGTGCTGAAATTTGCATTGCAAATTGTAGGATGGTAGGCTATTTTTTTCAACCAAATCAGGTCAATTCTACCCAGGTCCTCTATATCCAACAATCCAATAATGAAAAGCATTTTGGCTACCCTGCTTTTCGTCTTTTGTTTGCTTAAATTGTTTTCTGTTGACCATAAAGGACAGCTATTTTTTTAAGTTCACTGTTGGGTTTCACAGATGTAGATTTAAGGAGATTATTTATGCTTTAGGATTTAACATCTACCAACATGCTGTTCATTTGCCTGATATCACAAGGGACTAGTTCTTTCATTTGCAATTTATAAATCCTCATCTTCAAACTTTGGTTTTCAGATAGCTGGATGTTTGAAACATCCACTAGTTATTAATTTAATTAATTTTATCTCAGGTGAACTAAGTGTTCATTCAACCATCACGATACATGATAGGTCCACTGTTTTGTTTTGTTTTTAAATTTAAATAGAATAGGTAATGCTAACCTGGTAGGTTGTTGAGGAGTCACCTTGGGAGCCCTCCCTTAGTTTGATGCATGTTTGATGAAAAATGCTGTTTTCGTGTGTGCTTTACTGATAAATCTGGTGATTAACTTTCCAAAAGGACAACAGCAGAAGCTCAAAAGCCCACATCCAATGCTTGTTCCTTCCAACAACCTTTTATCTGGAATGAAGAAGTCAAACTTGTGCTCTGTGTGCCTAATAAGACCCTAAGTGTTTGCAAAGGTGACAAAAAAAGATGTGGCTGAGTCACATGTCAAGTTTGTCTCATGATACCTCAGACAAATGCCTGTAAATGTGTCTGCTGTGGCTCATACAGAGTCTTACATTCCATGCAGACCAATTTTTCATATTACTGCAAGAGCAGCTCCATACACTATGCTTGATAAATAAATCCTTTATTCCCTGTAGAAGTCTAGATCTTGAGATTATACCAGTTTCTGATCCTGTTCTGAGCTGCCAGGTCCAGGGAGAACAGGAGCTCTCCAACATTTGCTGTGCAATAAATGATAACCTGCTCATAAAGCAGGATGCCTGAAACATAAAAATGCAAGAACAGAAGGTGACATCAAAATGTGAGCCTTGCTTGAAATGCCTGACATAGCTAAATCTCTATGCTGCTTTCAAATATGTTGCCTATTATTTTATAATTAAAGCTTGAAATTATTTTATAGATGGTGCAGTGATTGGCTGCAAAATGGAGAATTTTAAAAATCCCTATGAGAGAAAGCTTCATAATAATTAATATTTTTATGCTAGAAATTTGAAAATAACCCTGTTTCTTTCTCAGTGGTTTTATTCTGTTCTTGGCAAGCATTTTCCTATGCTGTGTTTCTTGTGCTATGAGAGCCATTCTGGATTGCTGATAGGCTCAAAACTCAAGCAGTTTGTGCTCAAATGACCAAATGCCTTGATTTGATAATTCTGAGCTGGGGTGCTGTGAGTTTTCAAAATGCAGTCTAGCATTTTACAGGGGTCTGCAGGCCCCACTATAGTCTTTCCAAGAGCTCATCTTGTATTCAATTTTCTTTGGACTGCGAAAAACGAACAGAGGACAGAATTTCCCCATTGAAGTTTCATTATGTTTTCAGAGCTACTAAATAAAAAATGTATATCCTGTTATACTGTAATTTTGTAATATCATGCATTTTAAGCATGTTTTGGTAATACCAAGTGCCACCAGATTATTAGTATTTTATGGAACTTTATTCCACCACTTAAAAATTAATACTTCATAATCTCTGATAGTCAAAGACTAGAAAAAATGCAGATCAACCAGAAAGACACTATGGAAGAGGCAAACAGTTGTGTATCCATTCTGCACCTGTGCAAAGGTCATTTTCATGCTCTAGAAAGCTGAAAAACCCTGCCAGATACAGCCTGCAGCATGTAAGGGATGCTGAAACAGGCAAGGCCAGAGGCAGAACCTCTGAATCCTTCTGCTGCCCTCATGCATGTAATGGGAAGCTTGAGCAGATGATGCAGAGCAACTGGGGAAAAAAATCACTTCACTTCCAGAACTGACAAATCTCCCCATTACACAACACACGTACAGTGCTATACTCTGACAACATACTTTGACCTTGAAAAAGTCAAAGTATTCTTCACAAACCTCCAGAAATGTATTCTTTGCATGGAAAGGTACTTTTTTTGCATTTAAAAGAAGAATTCATTATTCCATGCAATGTCCATGTTTAATTCTCTACATCTCAGTGATGTTTACTACAATTGCTGATACAGATCTCTACTATTTTCATATAGTTCAGCTGATCCTGACTAGATTTACTCCTTTTTGGTTTCATAGTTCTACTAAAGCTTTCAGTATCTGTCCATGAGGCATCTTGTACTACACACAGAAGTACCCCAGGGCATTGCATAAATTAATATTCCATCCATGAATGTAGCTAGTAGTTAATTTATCATTTGTCAGTGAGAAACAAGAGACTAGATTACTGATTAATTGTATGAAGCTGCTCACGTGTATGCTGAAACAGGCAACCTGTTTTAGAAGTGTTGAGTCTAGCAGTTTAGGAAATAAATAAGAACAGTGGTAAATAGTACCAGTATTTTTAGTTTAGCTAATTAAAATTTTATGACTGGCAGAGAGGATTTGAGTTTATGGCATCTTCAGATTTGGCATGGGGAAATAAGAGAATTCTCAGGAGCTGACTTCTGCTATAGCCTGTCATATCTTATTATGCTGTTTCCAACTCGGTTGGATTTAAAACAAAACAGACTTATAATTTATTCTTCACTAAAAAGAAGAGGAAAGAGAGCCCAGTAAATGCAGCCAGGAAGTATAGCTGAAATAATACCATGATAGCTGTGACTGTTAGGAGCAATTGCATCCAAAGATCATCCTAAGAATAATTGTGTCTTGCCTCCTAGGAAGAAGCTTCAGAAAAATACCATAAGGAAATATTCATGGATTTCAATAATTACCTGTTCTGTAATTATCAAATACAGTCTAGATAAACACAAAAATGTGCCCTCCTAAGCATACAGACAAAAAATGAATGAGCATATCTCTTCTATTGGAGAGCATGTGTGTGTGTGTTCCACAGAAAGAGATGTGCTTGAGCCTTTTCACCTGGGCTTCAAACATCTCTGCCCCAGGAATATCTCCAGTTATATTTGTGAAAACATGGCTGCTCTGCATTAAAACTCCTTTTAGGTTTTAGATTTTATTTTAAACCAATCATAATTTTAAAATGATAAGACTTTCCTTCCTAGTGAATTTTTGTGCAGTGTCACAGGGACATATATAGCCTGATGTGTCATCCTTAATTGATGTCTGCAGCACAGAGTTGTGTGAAGGACAGTGTGCCTTAAGACTGGCTCTTAGCTTTGGGATGAGGCATGGACACAGCCAGTAGTTAATTCTGTAAACCTCTGTCAGACATTGTGGATGTAATAGAGATGATAGCAGAAAAAATTGACAGTCCTTTAATCCAGTTTCACTGCCACCATCTTTAGCCAAGACTGTTCTTGGAGTTTTCTATTTGTGGGAGAAATATGATGAAGAATAGTGATAAAAACAGTGTATTAAATGATGAGGAATTCAGTGATTTAGGAATACTAAACTTTAACCCTACCTAGGTGATCAGTGCTTGTGAAAGGAGGCAGCTCTGGGCATGCCCCATGTAATCTCAGAAGGGATAAAATGCCACAGCTGATTCACAAAGCACTGTGCAAATTTGACTTGTGTTTTGTCATTGCTCCACCAGTTAGGATTTACTGTGTTGATCAGTGGATTCAGGCAAGGTAATTCTGCAGCATTTAGTACTGTTACTGCAGAAGCACCTTTACATTTAAATGGAAAGAGTCCTTTAAGTCTCCTCAGAGAGAGAGGTAGAGACTGGGCTCTCCTGCATGACTTTGCATCTCCCCGTTAATAAAAAGCTCATATATCTTTGGAACAGGAACATTATCCTTGAAGGAGTGACCATATGTCACTTTCTGCTCTTCTGAATAGCTTTTATTTGCTGTAGTTTCATAGAAGACACTATTAATTACAGATTTCCTTAATGTACACTTTGATTTTATAGTAAGAATAGGAGTTAGGTACCTGCAGTATGTGCTCCTGCTTTTGAACGATTTTTTTTCATTTGGTTTGCACATTGGTACTTTGTACTGCTGTCTTTTTGTGCCCTATAATTTTCTAGTCAGTCATTTTCCTACATTAGCTTCCTAATTCCACAAAAAAAAAAAAAAATAAAAAGCTCATATATCTTTGGAACAGGAACATTATCCTTGAAGGAGTGACCATATGTCACTTTCTGCTCTTCTGAATAGCTTTTATTTGCTGTAGTTTCATAGAAGACACTATTAATTACAGATTTCCTTAATGTACACTTTGATTTTATAGTAAGAATAGGAGTTAGGTACCTGCAGTATGTGCTCCTGCTTTTGAACGATTTTTTTTCATTTGGTTTGCACATTGGTACTTTGTACTGCTGTCTTTTTGTGCCCTATAATTTTCTAGTCAGTCATTTTCCTACATTAGCTTCCTAATTCCACAAAAAAAAAAAAAAAAGCATTCATTCCTTAATTGATCTGTTGCAAATAGGTTTTAAAGACATAGCTGCTTGTGTTGCTTGTTCCTCATACTCTGCTTTATACATATGCTCCATTGCTGCCTCTCTTTACTCAATTGCTCTAAGCCTCCTTCCTTAACTTCACCCAGACCTCAGCACTCCTGACAGATGTAAAATACAGCAGTCTAGTTGAGAAGAGCCTTTACTGAGTTATTCAGCTAATTCCTCTGCATCATGTCATCATTTCAGCTAAAGAACTTTGAGGAAAAGGCTTAAATTCACCTGAGCTTAAATGAAAGGTGAAAAAATAGAGAAAACAAAATCCCAGATCAGGCTTGTCCTGAACAAACAAAATATTCTGCCTGAGGGCTGCAGGAGTGCAGTTACAGTCTGTCAGGCTGGCTGAAATTAGAAATAGCATTCTCATTTGTCAGGCACTGTAATCAAATTGGATGCAGATTTGCAAACCTGGACAACAATGGCTGGATGTCATTGGTTATTTTTACACTGCACAGAGTGTAAACAGTAGTGGTTTGGGGTATCATGTAGTGGATTTCTGCCAGTGTTTCCTTTATTATCTGTAACTGGTGACATGCAGTGATTTTCTATGCAGAGCAGCAGCTGGTTTATTTTCTTCTAATTGCTTGCCACACCTGTGTTTCTGGATGCAAAGAAAATCTTTCTCAAGATAGCAACTAACAATTCAAGAATAGAAAAACACTGGGTTTGATAGTTTATGACCTACCTAGGTGCTAATCATCAGCCCTTTGAGCAATTTTAGAGCCTTCAAATTTCACTGCTCAGGTAGTAAAGGTGACACTATGATACAATTAAGGGCTTTTTTATTACTGAAGCACTAGCATTTATTTTTAATAAGGTGCTCTAGTCCTTTTGTGCAGACCTATGAACTGTTTGTTCTCCAGACTCCTGCTTTACACTTTATGGTGATGTATTTGGGCTGCAGCTGGAGCTGAATAGGAAAATGAAAATAGATAAGAATAGATGGCTTGTCACTATGGTTTGGAGTTGAACTGATGAAACTAGATGGTCTTTGTCTAGCTTTTTAAAATTTACCGTGACCACAGTAATATGTATCAGAGACCAATCAGAACACTTTGGAAGGGATTTTGAGAGACATCTCACCATAATCCTAATAGGCTAAAAAGAAATGATGATATATGAGATTTACAGGTATTTGAGATTTTCCAGTTTAATTTCTGTTCTTCCACCTAATGCACACAGGCATCATTTACTTACTAATACTTGCATGGTGAATGGGAAGGTTTCTTATTGGAGGTTATTTCTAAGATCCCTCTGTGGTCATACCTATCCCTTCCTCTTGAGCTACACTTGGAATCCATACCCCCAGCATCACTGATGATATAATTGATTTCTGGAAAATATTAAGAAGACTAATTAAATTATCTTAAAATTTAATCTAAGTTCAATTATGTGTTGACTTTAAGTATCCTTTTCTGTATAACTCTGTGTGTGTTTTCAGCAATTCTGTTCTAAAACTGATGATAAAGGAATAGATGGGTGAATTGCCCTAGGAAAAATGAATCAGGAGATCTCTGATACAGACAAGGCTTTGTCCACCAGACTGCTGCACTAACTCTAGGGAGATGGAGTCCATGATTTTGAAAGAAAAATACTAAAATGAAAGTAGAATGAAGGTGGCAGTAAGTGTGACTAGCTGGCTAAATGTGATACCTAAAGAATTAGAAGAATACTCTATGTTCCAACTATGTCACTTTCAACTTCAAAGTATTTTGATTCTAAAATTAGGGATGTTCAAGTAAGAAAAGAATTAATGGCAAAATACATACTCCCTCAAATGTTTTTATGCTACTGGTATTTTTAAGACTCCTCCTAGTTAATATAATAGTTATGTTATTATAAAAGTATGATATTCTTGACAGCCTCCAGAAATTGTCTTAATGTTTTGTGCAGTGGAAAATAGCAACGCTGTTGAGGAAATGAAACTCACTACCAGATGTGTTCTCCAGTAGTGTAACAAATACTCAAGTGTAGCAATCAGAGAGAGTAAGAGATTGATAAGGATTTGTGTCCAGTTAAAATTTTACATTAATTCACTACTTAGAATGGGCTGAGTCAAATCACACATTGATTTTTCCTAACAACAGACAAAATACCTATTAGATGTTAGAAAAAAGATTGTTAGCAGCAGCATATAATCTAGTTGACAGTGTTTACTAGGGTAGACAGTGTCTACTATGGCAAAGTTAATTTTTGTTTCTTTTGTTCCTATATGCTTCTTTCTTAGCAACGCAGTGTTTTATGGTTGAGTCCCTGCTAAAATGTATCTCAAAATAATTGCAGTGAAATAAAAGAAAACCCAAATAGGAACTATAAATCATAAGGTCTTAAAAGTATACTTTGTTTTTGTGCTCCATCTTTCATCTCCAATGGAGTAACTGATAAGAAATGAAACATCTGCTCTTTCTATAGAATAAACAATGAGTTGTCTCTTCCCGAAGCCCTCTGATCCCCAAATTAATCATGATAATAAACCCCTAATTTATTACCCACAATCAACTTGAGATACATTTGCACATGTATGAGTTCCAGGTTACTCAGGGCTGCGGTATAACCTCTGAAGGTGTTGGATGTTTTTTAAAGAACAAGTACCACATCCTCATTATCATTATCCAGTAGGCAAAGGTTTTTTGAGTCTTTTTGAGGAGTATGTCCTTCATGCATCATCTCAGCATGGCAGCTTCTGTTTGCCCACTATTATATCCTGTCTGTAGGAGCATTAGTCCTCTATTTTTGTGGTTCCTTTTAACTTCATGCCTCAGCATGAGGATGAACAGTTCTGCCAAGAGTATGGGACAGGCCCTTCTTATCCCAAAAAGGAAGTTACTCCCTCCTTGACCTTTAAAACACATACTTGCTGAAGCTTTACTTGATTGAAATGTGTGGGGTTGTTCCTCAGATCAGACTTGCCAGGAAACCTGAAGTATTTCTGTAAATGCTTGCGTTGGAATGCTGCTTATTGATTCAGAGTGCATACATGGGTTTGTGGGTTAGCCCAGGAAAATTGCTGCAGTGTGGTGCAGTGGTACAGCAGCTCACTGCCACCTCTTGGCATTAATCCCAAGGGTTGAACCTTATCACAGCCAAGCTTTGCAGTACTTTTAAGCCCTACTGTGTAAAGAACTTGAGAAAATTAACTGATCTATAACTGTAGATCTCAAGGACATTACAATAAAATAATGTAGTAATATAAAATGTACAGTGAAGTATAAATGGCACCTTGTATAATACTATTGTACAGGAAATGCATCGCAATAAGCAGAGAGAATGTGTTTGGAATGCTATGGAGCCAAGTCATCACAACAAGATCAATTAGAGGTGATTGAACTCAGAGGCCTATTTAAATTACTTCAGTAGGAAGCATTAATATCTTGAGTACAGCTTCTAGGAAATGTGCTGTATTAGCTGTAACTTTCTTTCACAGACTTCTAATAACTGAACAGATAATTTACTGAGTGTGTTATAAAAGACTGCATATCTTAAAGCAGAAGAATTAAATAGAATATTAACTGTTGAAAAATTCCATTTTTAACACAGCACTAGAAATTCTTTCATGTCTAACCCAAGCTGCTACTTCTTAAATTTTTAGAAGACTTTAATTTCCTTTTTTAGTAGCTTAAAAACTCTTTTTGCATGACTCCAGCAGCAATTGTAGACGAACAGGAGAGAGACCAATACTACAGAACTTGCTGATAGAAAAAATACTGACTGAAATACAAAGAACTTTCCTTTCCTTACTTCCTGCTGCAGTAATTTCAGCTATTTTTGTTATAGAAAGTTCAGAGTTAACATCAAGTTGCTTGTAGTGTGTGGTAAGAGAGAGAAGTATTTTGCTGTACATGTAGATGTCCTACATAACACCTTTGCAGCCCAGTTTCACCATTTTTTTCAGGAGTTCTATCTCTTTGCAAAACTAGCAAGGGAAGAAAAATAAAAAAAGAAAAAGCTTTTTTTTTTTTTCCCTGCAGAGATGAAGGGTTCAACAGAGCTACAAACCAAGTTGGAAAATTTTCTAGTCCTTTGTGAGAATTTCAATCTCAGCCACGTAGGCTTGGGGCAAGTCACCTCACACATGTTCAAACACACCTGCAGGTCCTGCAAAGTGGCTGTGACTACACCCTGGCACTGCTCAGTCCCTTCTAAGTCAGGCAAGGCAGCACCCAAACACTGAAACAGCTTTGGCTCAGGAGGAGGAATCCCAGCAGGAAGCTCTGGAAGCGCTCAGCTCCCTGTGCCTCTGTGCATTGCTGTGCTCCAGCACTGGAGCAGCGCAGCCGGTGCCGGAGGCCTGGCCAAACTGGGATTCTGAGAATCCCATTCATGGTGGAGAGCTCTGCTGTGGGAGGTCATTAAACAATGGCATGGTAGTAGCTGCATGATTATTCACAAAGCACTTAGAATATTGATGATTTCCCTTACTGTGGATGAAGTTTCTTCATGATCGTATCCAGCTTGTGCAGAAACATTGTCTGTGTTCCCCGGAACTGCAGTGCTTCCATCACCCCTCAGCAGAGATATTCTGAGTCTGGACTAAATCCTAAAAAAGAGGGAGAAAAATTTCCAAATTGTGACATAATTCCTGATATAGATATTAAGCTGCTAACCAAAAAGGGAACTATGCATAGAAAACTTTGATTAAAAGTAGCACTGCAAATAAAAGTACCTAATTTAATCTGCCAAAAAACTTTATCACATCAATTTATTTTTTGTATCATGGGGCTTTGAGCAGCCTGTTTTAGTGGAAGGTGTCCTTGTCAATGGCAGTGGGGTTGGAACAAGAAGATCTTTAAGGTCCCTTCCAACCCAGATCTATTTCTCTCTTCTTTGAGCTATGACACCAAAATGCAGTCTTTCAGATGACACTGCTTTAGAACTGCTTTTTGATTTGAGACTTTTCATTCTCGTGGTCAAAGATCAAAACGATTGCTCTGTTCTCTAGGGTTTTTGACACTGCCAGCATGAGTTTCTAGAAATTGTGCTCTCTGCTGTCAGTCTTTCATGGCTGTATTGTTTTCTGTGGTCCTGAATATTTTTTCAAGATGCCATCCCAAGGAGTCTTTCTTTTCCTGTAGAAGTCATTACAACCATGTCCATTGTTCTATCTTATTTCCCTCCATACCCTTTGTCTCAGTAATCTCATATTTAGTTATAGATGATGTATACTTGCACCTCTATTCCAGACACTGCCTTTGTTCAGGATTTTAGATGTTCTCTCAATATTCCCAAAACAAAAATATATGACCAATACACCTCTAAACCATAAATGTTTATACCCTGTTACTTCCTTTCACAGCCACTATAGAAAAGAACCCTTTTTCTGCCTGTCCTTCAGGCCTGCAATTAGCATGTAGCTTTTCATCTGCCTTCTTAAATGTAGCATGCTCTTCTGTATCATATCCAAGGAAGTAATCTTCTTTTACAATTCTAATTAAGTTGTGTCTAATTTCCGTAATGTATTCTCTGACCATAATGAATGCAATTCCTCTTTTCTTATAGCCACTCAGGCTACCACTACAAAGATCACATTCTTACTCCTCTGCTGTAAGAATATCACATCATCAAATCACTGCATCCTTTTCCATTAACAGTAGTAGTAATGATAGTAATTTTTAAAATCTGGTTTTTAAAGTGAAAACCTTAAAAGTTCTTAGTGTCCTATTTTATTTATTATCCAGCAACCAACTAGAGATACAGGACTTATTTATCATCCATTTATTATTATATCTAGTAAGCAGGTTAGGCCTCTTCATGTGCTGGCTCTTGCATGTAGGAAACGGTGTTAGGAAACACTAACAGATTTATCTCTACCCTGTATATAAATTAAGAAAATATTATTTTCCCCTGCTACCTACCCACCCCCTGCCCCCCCAAAAGAAGAAGGACAAGAAAAGGCAGCTGAAGTGCTAGTACTGGTACTCATTATGATTGACCTTGTATCAGTGTCTTCCTGTTCTCCTTTGCAGGAGAGCTGTTGGCTTTTACTCTGGAGCTGAAGCAGGAACCTGCTTGGCTGTGGAAAACCTGACTGTGTTTGACAATCCACTGTGCTTGTTCTGTATTTGACAATCCACTGCAGCTATTCTGTCTTGTACTCTGTAATATGAATAGTAAACCATGGTAGACTCAACTAACTTCCTCTGACTTGGCAAACTACCAGCACAGGGAGGAGGAATGCACAGATTCCCCATCCTTCTCGTGAGAGAGAAGAGGAAGAAGTATAATGCAGCTCTCCAAATCTACTTCAGGTCATTTTTCTTATTATACTAATCATTTCTTTTGTCCAATGCAATAATGTAATTAAAACTAAATTTCTATCTTTCTCCAAAAAGAATTAGTAAAAATATTTATGGAGTATAGGAAATGATCCCACTTTCTCTAGAAGCAGCACAAATTAATTACTTTTAGATAATACCATAGATAGGCTATAAAATAAAAAAATATATTAAAACCAGATTCTGCTCAGATTTTCAGCTTCTGTATGCACATCACATCCATTGCCTTAAACTATTTAAATTACTTTGGAGGTATGACTGTAAGGTCTCTAGGGAGATGAATGAGAACTTCAGGAGTTAGTTATTTTTTAGCTTTTATTAGAAACATGGAAATGAAGTAAGTTGGCCATAGAGAGTACCTATGTTTCCTGGTGCAGGATACCCTGCTTGTTCAAAGTTTTAACACCACTGGAGAACAGGTGAGGTAACCTGAAGCTATTCCAAACTCTCAAGTAGTTTTACTACCTTCTTTCCTCATTTTTCATTTTCCCTCCTTTTAGAGTTCCGATTTCCCCCCCATATATATTAGTCCAAAATTATTGATTACATTTCCATCTACCTTGCTTATAGGCCTAAGTGATTTTTGCCATTGTTCAGAAAAGATAAGTTTCTGTTTCTATAGGACTTCAATATAAGGGCTGTTCACACAGCTATGTCAAAAGTGAGCAATTTAATATCAAATTAAAAGAATTTTGTATTGTCTGTACTCGAACAGATGGTACCCTTACTCATTTTGTGAGCATGAATTACTACGAAGCTTAAAATAATTTATTCACTCTTAGAACTGCAGCCAATAGCTTATTATCTAGCTACTAGAGTTTTCACATCCATCAGCTCAACCAGTGATCCAGCTCTTGGAACATTATGTTCCTTTTGTGATTCTCCTGGGAGGACTTAAGGCCTCAGAACCAATGGATGAATACACATTTCTTTCATTTGTGAAATAATACTATGGAGAATCATCTTAGAAAAACCCCAGGAATGATTCAACATATTAAAATGGAGCTATGTTGTAGAAAAGCAGTGTAACAGACATTACTTAAGGCCCCTTCCAATTTCAAATTATGTATTCCTAGTTTATAGTTTTCGGTGATTTTGAAGTTCCTGTAAAGCTCTGAAGACATTTGAAGGAAATTACTGTGTACTTGGGGTTTTCCTGTTCTTGGGTACATTTTGTGCTCAGCTGTTTGGACAAATTTCAGCTGAGGTGTGAAAACAAAGTTGAAGCATGAGAAATTGCTGTTGAAGAATGACTGTAAAATAATGCTAAAGCCTTTAAAATCTTACAGGTAGGGATTGGATAAGCATACAGTAAGAGAGGTGCCCTGAGGCAAATACATAGACCAGAGAGCCACAAAATTCAGCAGCTACTAGTGGTACAAACCCTGTGAGAGAAGCAGGATGCTGATATCCTCGTGCAGCCCATGCCTTGCCTATACCAGCTTATCCCAAAACACTCATTTTTCTTTGGGATAAGGCAATGGGCCGAAGCTGATGCACAGGACATGAGGGTGACAGAGCACATTTCTGAAATACATCAATTTACCACTTTTCAGATACTGTAGATTCTCAGAGGGCTGCAATTCAGAAGGTATCATGTTCTCTGAAGTAGATTTCACTGCCCCAGATAAAGCAATAGTAGCTTAAGCACTGTACTGACTATTTTTTGAGACATAAGACTAAAAAACTAAATTTGATTCCAAATGCCTACTTGGTTTTCATTTATTGGTTGTATTCACCTTTAAAATGCAGGATTTTTTTTGGTTTTGTTGGTTTGGTCTTTTTTTAGAGAGAAATAAGTATTTCACCTTAAAGGACTTATTACTAACATTTCACTTCTGTTGAAATTAAAAGTCATTGAAAGCCACATCATACATATCTGTAACTCTTCTGAATGGTTCAGGTGCTGCTTAGGCAGGCACACAAAGAAGGATCTGAGATAATTTTCTTGTCTCATTTTCTGCCTGCCTGCAGTGCATCTTCCCAAAGCACATATCCTGTTGCCTTTATCTGAAACATAATGACCATAGAATGCAAGCAGTCAGAGATACTCTTTTGTTAATAGGTATTGATGGAGAAGGGGAGGGGTATTCTTAATAAATACCGCTTTATGAAATATGCTGAGATTAAAATTTACCAACACTAATTGGCTTGCTTTGTGAACTCATGTTTTTCTCTAATTAAATAATGGTTTCCCAGCTGCAGTGGCTGCTTGGGGATACCAAACTGATGTGAATTACACTGTCTTTGCAGTGAAACATTGTGATACTGACAGAAATTTGTTTGCATAGTATGATAATGCAGCCTAGAACCAAAGCTAAAGCAGCATGAATACTTTGATCTGCAGCTGTGAGATTCATTCAAATTTAATTGTGCAGAAATTTTTACTGAAGTAAAACTTTGAATAAGTGTCTTTACCTCTGAGTGATCCTACTGAAGGACCTGAAGTTGTTTATAACTGTGGGATAATGTATAATAAAACATAGTTCTGGCTTCCCACTGCTCTTTTTCCCTCCCACTTCTGTGAAAAGAGTTCGATTTGTGGTGCCTCTGCCTTGATTTCTCTACAGTTTTCCAGTTAGCAGTAGTATAAAAATTAATGGGCCTATCAAAGAGATAGTAAAAGCTTTATCAAGATCCCTCGTCCTGTGCTATTTCACATACATTTGTATAAAATCACTTGCTCTTTTTTTGAAAAGCTCTGTCCCCATATATCTGAAGGTTATTAATAGGCACAATGCTTGGTCAAGAGTGTAAAGTAAGTCTCAGGTGGAGATGAAAACTGAGTCCCTTTCAGCCTGGTGTCTAAGATAGGGCCCTTAATTACTAAAATGTTCTTACTCTTTAAAGTAACACCAGAAGATGCACAGACTCTCATCATGTGCAGTGCTAATGGACTGTATCTCCTCACTCTTAGGGATAATGTGCTCTCATTTTCCCATTTCCCCATTACTGTCACTTCATCTCCCAGAGTCAACAGCAGTTTAAATTTTCAAATTCCAACTCCTAGTAAAAGTCACACTGTCTACCTGTTGTTGCCTTATTGAAGAATTGGCTTTGAATGAAAATTTTAATTAGGCTTTACTGTGAGGTTTGAGAAAGAGTTTTGAAAGATGTTACAGTTTCTACATAGTTGGTTTTTTGCCTGCTAACAGAGAAATCTCTTTAGAGTTCATTCTGCAGTGATGGAACCATGACATTCTATGGAGATTCTAGCACAAAAAAAAGGTTGTTGTTAATAGCAGTCAAATATCTGCTTTTGAGGATTTTATTCCAATGCTTCTGATGGCACAGTCTTTCCAAATGCAGCCACTTTTTTAACATTTAGAATTGTTTATTTACTTTTTATTATATATCTAGCTATGGTATTTCAGTTTTGAATATGTAATATAGTTTAGTGAGGTTTAGTTTATTTTTTAAAATATATCTTAAAGTATAATATTCATATGATATCTATAGAAGCATTTTCCCTAGTTGATTTTTCTGAGAAAGGTTATTTTAGAATGTAGTTAGCAGTGATGGCTTCTACTAATGCAAGCAGTGAACTAATCTGCACTTCACAAAGCAGAATCTTTTATCAGGCACAACACAGGCATGCAAAGAGATAAGAGGAGCAGCGGGTCTCCAGGCAGTGGAAAGGAGGCACAGATGGCAAAGACTGAAGGAAGGTTTTTAAAGGTAGAAATGGCAGTTGACACATCTAACATCATTTATGCATTTATTTAAAGTGATCCCCATCTTCTCTAAATCTCAGACACACTGCTGTTTATGTTCCACATAAACAGAAACCCACCAAAAATAAAATTACGGATTTATTTCAAAGATATGGGGTCAGCCCAAAGAATGGTGTTAATGATCCTGTGGTGAAGCTGTGCTGATTTGTGACTTTCACACTTTTACTCTACTTTTAGAAGTTTGTCCTAGTCTGTGACTGTCCACGTTTCTTCCCTAAAAGGTTCTTTTGAAAATCAAGAATAAATCAAACATAGGAGCAATGTCTCTGTCCTCAGGTCACCTCTCCTTCCCCTGTTTGGTGCAGGGGCAGCAGAACAGCAGGCACTGCAACTTGGCTGTGCCTGGATCCCACTGCTCAGGGGAGCCATGAGCTTGGCAATTAAGTGGCTTTCCAGCTGCCAGGCACCCACTGGCTCAGGTTTCAAAGCCATTTTCACTCTCTACTCATTTCTTACTTGCAAAATATTTTAGTGCATATCCTAAAAGTGCTCTAAACTCTTACAAGTTATTTCCAGACAGAGAGAGGAGTTAGTTGCAACCTCCTATTCTGATATTGCGCTCGTTTTGTTTCAGAATATTATCTAAAAATACTCTAAATAATGCAGCAAGTGCTTATTTTATATAACCCCTGGTTGGTTCTTAATGAATAAGTAAATATATTTCAGATCTTGCAAATACTGGCCTAGACAATACACATGTTGTTCTTCAGAGATGCAACTCTGCAATACATACAACAGACCTTGGGTTTTACTGATCATTTAAAGAAGGAAAATAAAGAAATATGCATTGTTTACAAGCCTTTGACACGCTGAAAGTGAGAGAGTAAGGAGAATACAACTAGGCCTTCTTTTAGTGAAGGACAAGATTGTAAGGGAGGGAGGAGAACATTAAATCAGAGTTCTCCCTTTTAAAAGTGTTGTTAGTCTTAGACAGAATTCCCCATCAAATTTCTTTTTTTCCCCCCCTTTCTGCTGCAGTTACAATACAAAATCCTCTCCAGCATATGCACAGGAACCATTCCAAGGAGAACAAAAAATACCAATCTGAAGTAGCCAACCCAATCAAAGTTTTATAGACTAAGGAAACACTGGCAACATAATTTATTTTAATGGACATATTAAGCTTTCACCATCTGTTCTGCCCCTAATTATGAATGCCAAAAGAACATATTTCACAGTTAAATCAGTAAGATGTTATTCATGCACTTATATGTTACTTCTACACTAACACTTCTGCAGTGTTCTCGTTCTGCCTACGCAATTCAGAGCAAGCTGCTCACAGCTGAAATTGAACTTCTTGGTAAAAAGTATTTTTCAATAACTGTTTCAGTGGGAGAGTACTTAGTGTAAAACATATTTTTAAAGAACAATTGGGATAATGAAAGCCTTTTGTTTTGGTAATAACTTGCTAAAAATCAAGACTGGACAAGTATGTTTTTTCTCTGCTTTCTTGCATTTTATTCCCCTTGTCTGTCTAGATGCTGTGCATGCTGTGTGTGTACAGTGCCTGCTGCAACTGTTGTTCCAAGCAGCGTATCCTCACTGGAGAAGGTAAAAAGGAGCAGCTATTTTTAAGAAAGAAAAATGGAATAATTTATAATGCTTATACTATCAAGTCAAAGATCACCTAAAACAACAAAAAATGCTACAAGTGACACTTATTAGTGTTTATGTGGGAGAAGCAAAGGATGTCTTGAGTGTATAGTACAACAAAAACCCTGAATTCTTCTCCCTGCATGAGGCATCTCTGTTCCTTCCTTGGTCAGCTGCAAGGCTGTGCCAGCTGGAGCTGTGTCCAGCACAGGAGATGAGTGTTAGCATTAACTGCCATGGTACCACCTGACATTTAGTGGAGCAGTCTGTACCATCCTTTATCCTGCACTTAAGGAAAATAAAATGGATAAATACTCTCTTTTACTCCTCATACACCATGCCTTATTTTGGATTAGCAATTTAGCCCTTAATATTTGCTTGGACTTCAAAGTGTGGTTGTTGTGTGATGCAGAAGAATCCTAGTGTGAAAGAGGGGAATCATCAGAGTGTTAAACTTGTGCCCAAGGAGCACAGCTATCATCCAAGTAGTCTGGAAAGTACAGGATATTTTTAGCAATACAGTACAGAAAATAGTAAAATAGAGTGCAAAAATTTAATTGATATTATATAGTTTGCTGAGGCTGAACAACAATAAACAAACTTGGCACGGCACTGTAGTCTTACAAAGAAGGATCTGAATTTTCTGCTGGAATACAGTTTATGTTCCTGTAAAGGGTGGAAGGGATCAACATTTTCACTTGGTTCTTTTGCAACAAGTCAACTGAATACAGACTTTTTGAAATACAACTATGAGATTGTATTGTAGGGATTGACCCTGTACTAGCAACCACTAACTAAGTTTTTGTAGCAGTGTAAAATTTATAGGACAAACTAATCAAGATATGTAGATTATGAAATGCTGCCTAGAGACAGGGGGAATCAAAGGGATTGCCAGCATTCTAGAGAATTTTCTAAATGAAAGGAGGCAGGAGATGCCAGGAAGTAGGTGCTTTTTTATGGAATCAGAAAGGAAACAGAAATCCTTTGTTATTCTAACCTGGGGGAGAATTCTTCCTTTATCCACACAGGCATTAAAAACAAAATTCCCCAATATCCTGTAGCAACATCTGCTTGACAGAAAATATCAGGAAATATCCTCAAAAATAGTTATGATTTGAAATAAATGCAACCTATTTGTCTCTGCAAATGGCTAGAATTTAGTTCTGCTACAATCTGACATGACACCCTAACATGCTGAAGTTTAGAAGGACTTTCATTCTAGGATTTCATTTTGCAGATTGATTTTTTTTTAATTGTGGTCTTTGTGGTCTCTCTGAATGTAATTTTTTTATCTTTTTGTTGAATCCTGAACTATTCAGAAGTTGAAACTTCATGTCCTGTAGCTGTCGACAATGAACATATGCTCACTGTCTAAAAAGAAAGGATAATCCATACATTCATTTTTCCCTTTCATTTATGCTTATGCATGGATATATGTGTATGGGACTTTGTGGCCCTACAGGAAACTATCCAAAAGGGCTCCTAGGTATGTGAGCACATCTGACAGTAAAAAGTATGATGGCAAAGGAATCCAGTGCCAATTGAAGGCATTTTTCTTACAGCACCATTTTAAATATCCTGGTTTCAAGAGAAAAAGTTTCATTTTTTCCTTAGAGTCACTAGGTATTAATTACATTAAAATCTATCCATCTCTTATTTTAAAAAGAGGAAAAGAGATTGGTAGATGAAAAGTTGAATAAGAAATTTAAATGTTAAATTTTGTGCACGGGCTGGTCTTTTGAAATAGACTATGCTTGTTCATTTGAGTGAGTAATGTGGAAATATGTCCTTGAGCCATTGCTACAAAATTATAGGAATGCTGAGAAAAGGAATTGTATTCACTTTTCTAAAGTATCATCTTGCAGTTTACACTGGCAATTAGGAAACTGCATGAGACCTCTAATATAAAAGCTCAGAGAAAATACATATTTAAGTATATCCAGTACAACTATGAAGCAAAATCCCTCTAATATGAGACAATACTTAGAGTATCTTTAATTTTCAGCTTTTAATTTACCTCAGTGATCTGGAGCTCCTTAATACTCTTGGAGTCCCTGTGCAGCATCCTTTCTGGTGCAGACTCCTTTAATTACAGCAGCCAGCAGCAGTGAAGCACTGCTGGTGCTTTGTGTTAGTAGGTCAGCCTGGCAGGCACCTGGTACTAAACTGAGCCTGTTCACACATAACCTGATCCACCTGGTGTGCTTGTGTCCCTGCCTCAGCTCATAACTCTGAAGCTGTGTGATGCAGATTGTTAGAGGAGATAAAAATGTTATTATGGGAAGGAGACCTTTTGTGCTTTCATTATCTTGGAATAACCAATAAGGGCAGGTTCTTCCTTGGAATGTTTTGATGCTGCTTGTCTGAAGTCAATGACAGTACATTCTGTTGTGCCTCCTAAAGTCATGCAGAGCTTTGCAGGCAGCAGGTGATGTGGAGATGCTCTGTTTGCTGTTCCTCAAGGTATTCAGGACAGCTTGTTACTGACAGCATATCTGCAGGCTTTCAAAGCCTGCATTGCTTGGGTTTGTCTGAGACACAGACAGCATTGATTACTGTAGCATGTTGTCAGCTCTGCTGTGTCAGCAGGAAAAAAATCTTTTGCTGTGGAGAAATAGAAATGAAGGCATTCAGTGTCTACTTAGCTCCATTTATGAGTGCAACATTGAAGTTATACCATGCCATCCTACAAATGCAGAAAATATTTTTCCTTTTTCTCCTCCAAAGAATATTTCCTCAGTAGGAATATACAACATTTATGGATTACTGCATTAAATAAAATTTTAAAACCAACTTCAGGGTTTTTTTTCAATACAAAGATTCTCCTTTAACAAGTTCTTGATTGTCAGCATGCATTTCTATAGTTTGTATTAACCAGCCTCAGAGATGCAGCTTTAAGAGCTAGATGAGAAGTCCTTTCTCCTACCTCCTACAGTGGAACATACATCTCCAATTCTTCTTGCACATGTTCTTTTCAAGAAGCTGATGGTTTGGGAAGAACAGAGTAACAGCTAATGAGACTTCCCCAGAACTGTCCACCTGTTTCTGTGAGGTCAGGAGTCTTTTTGACGGTGTTTTGCCTAGGACTTTTTCTTTCCCCAAAGGAAAGAGGCACTGCTATCAAATTCTTCACTTTTAAAAGACTTTAAATGAGCCTCAGAAGTAAATAAGGCTTCTTATACAGAGGAAAGGTGTGAGTTTATTCTGTTTTACCCAAGAGACAGTTGAAGCCAGGTGTTGGTCACCAAGTGCACTCTGCCTCCCTTAGGGTCAAGTCTGGTCTGCATTTTTAGATGTTATTTACTAGCCTAAAAGAAAGAAGATGTTTGTGGTCAAAGAGCTGATTTGGGAACCAGGAAATAAAGGAGCAGTTCACATAGTTCAGGTACTTTAGTCTGGGTCCTCAGTGGGTGGTAAATATGCATTTATGAAATCAGACATGTGGCTCCATATTACAGGGATATGGGTTTTACACACTGCTGAGCTGCTCCCATGCTCAAAGCTAAATGATTCTGCACTTTCTTTGCTGTCCAGCATCTGACACAGCCCTTCAGGTCAGCTGTGCCCTACAGATAGAAGGCTTTGATCTGCCAGATCCACCAGTGTGCCTGTGCATGCTGCTTCTTGGGCAGGCTTGAAAGCAATGAGTGTGGGATGTGATTTAATATTGGCCTTATAGGTGGCCCTGCTGGACCTGTAGTGACTTAGTGAAAATCAATTGAAGTACAGATGCCAAAGCATCATTTGTTTTCCCTTTATGCAGCATGTCCTAATCCCCATAGCCATAGGGAACAGCAGACAACAGGAAGGACCAATAATCCATTTGTCAATACCCAATTAAATTGCAGATTTAGTTCAGAACACATCTTTCACTGCTCACAGGGCATCCAGCACAGCCTTCTCCTGGCAGGTCGCTCTGTGTCTCTAATACCAAGTAAGAGTTTAAGGCTTTGTGCTTTGTTTTCAGTGATTATTTACATGTAAACCTGCTAAGCTGTAACTGTGTCATTCAGAGCACACTTAAATAACTCTCCATTCTAAATACTTATTTAAAAGGAAAGGTCTCATTTCCATGAGGTGTATACATACAAATCAAAGCTGGTGGGTGTAAGGTTTCAAGCCATCCTGAGGATCTGCTGCAGTGACTGACAGAGTCTTTATCTTCTACCCAGTTTTTATAAATCACAGAGGATTTTACTGATGTGCAATTTGTGCCTTAGAAACTGAGAGGAAAAATCTTTCTAATCTTGCTTTTCAAATGAGGTGATCATCTACTAAGGAGCAGTGTGCCTGAAACACAACCAGCTGCAAGCTACAGATATTTTTTCAAAGGTGGAAAACGCAAAATCCCACAATAAATTCACAGTTGAAGTATCTGATTATCTTCATTATCTACTACTCTTGTAAACTCTTTATTTTGTAAAAGGTCTCAAAAATTAACCTTGCAATTTGCTAATTCCACTGAACAAAGGCAGACTATTTTATCTTGAAAAGAACTAACACAATAGTCTTTACCCTTCTTTTATTCTTTCAAAAGGTTTTTTTACTTATTTACTAAATCTGCCAGCATGCAAGTATTTGTATGAATTTAAAAGCCACAATGTTCTATTAAGGAGAAAAATGGAACCTAATCCTCTTATACTAATTAAATGGGAAGAGTGTTAATGAGGAACATGTCACTTGTCAATGCCTGAAAAATCTAATTTTGTGTGAGGTTCGACTCATTAAAATAATGCTGTCAGTCCTTTTCCTGTAACATTTAAAAAAATATTTTCCACCCTATGGTTATGTTAAGCAAGTCAGTGAAACCATTCACAAGACTTCAAGGTCAATAGTGATAAAGAGAAACCTTTTTTGAGGAGTTATTACACACTCAGAATCAAGAAGCTGTAAAATTTGAGTGCAAATGGTTGGGTGTGAACCTGTAACCCAGCACTTAAACCCTGAGTTCTGGGAGAGTTAAGCATCTCCATTTTCATCTCCAAACGAGGCCCTTCCAGTGACCTCCCTGCACAGCTCCTCTAAGCTGCCAGTCTCTATTCCAACCACCCTCTCCAGCCTCTTACATCCACGGAATGGATGCTCTTGGGGTAGGGCTGAAAATGTTTGCCTTAAATGGTACAGTCTGAAATGTTTTGCTGAATCTCCAGGCTTTATTTAAGGTGACCTATTCTTCATTATTCTCTTCTGCATTATTATTCAAATGGTATGCATGATTTACCTCTACCTAACCTGCAATTAGTATTTATTGAAGGAAACTCATCTTTTATTTCATTTTTTCCTCACAAGGCTGGAAAAGCACATATATGGAATCATTTCACAATCATTAATTAATTACTTGTGGGAAACATTTCCCATTTTGTGTTAAAAATTTTACCAGATGCTAAAGGAAAAAAAAAACAAAAAAAAAACCCCAAAGGCCCTTTTCTTGGTAAATGGTAAACTGAAGTACAAAATAAGTAACTTTTGAAACATTGTACACCATGTATTTTTAAGTATCAAGTTTAAGAATTTCTCTTCCTTTTGAATGGAAAAATTATTTTTTTTTAATAATGGCATTCTAAAATATCCCCTTTTTTCCAGTGCTATTATGTTTTACTTTGCTATAACATCACCTCTTTGCATGAAGGGGTACTCTGAAATACGAACTTTGCTGAGGGCACTTATTTCAATGAAGGAAGTTGATGGCAGTAAAACAGTTAAAAACTTATTCAAGGCATAATTCTATAGTATTAAAATAATAAAGCAGGCTCTCTGTAAATTAAATTGAGCCAGAATGAAACCTTTAGTTTTTCATCAGTATTTCTGTGGAACCACAACAAAAATCAAGGGAGTGGAATCCAGCTGTATTGGTGAGAGTAATGTTTTGTGGGGTTTAGATGCACTAAGTCTGTGTGGTTTCCTTGTGGGTGTGGAAATAAATCTGCAACAAGTGACAGATCTTAAAAGCCACATGCCTGCCTTTTAGATAGAGATAGATAAAGATAAAAAGGTGATTAAAATGGTTGCTTCAAATGCATTTGGGATATTTGCATCCACCCTGAAGAGCTAATTCTTAAACAGCCATAGCTTTCTGAAAACTGTCAAGAAAAAACTGATTTCAAAGGCACAAATAACAGGAATATATGTGGTTGCTGTATTTCAGATGGAACTAGATGTGACCAAAATGCAGCATTTTCATTATGCCTATTTAATGGTGATGTTGAATTAAATAACTCTGCCTTATAGTTAATCTGATATTGTTAATGGATAAATTTATCCCATTATATAAATCCTCAAAGTACTTAAATGATGATGTTTAAATAGCAAGATCACATTTTTTGAAGTACTGTCCCAACCCATATTATTGTCTTGGCATTCCTCAAATATTCTTTGATAAGCTAACTCATCTTTCTGAATTATTATAATATTAGAATAACACCATAACTTTTCTAGAGAGATTCCTAGGTTTTTTTTTTCTAGTGGGAGAAGGAACTGAAGGAAATTAAGTTTTAGATACTAATTATATCTATGTAGATTTTAACATATCTCTTATGTAAACATCTATAAGAGATATATTTGCTTGTGTATTTGTTGTGTAACATGCATGACCTGTTAGAGAAGCCTTACTTCTCTCTGCAGCAAGTGGGAGTGTGTGTCTGACACACAGTTCCAAAAATTCAAGGTTTCAAATTCGTGATGAGCTAAAATTATTCTTGCATGTGTGAAAACCTATTTATCCAACACCCATTGGGTCCTTTTATAGCTGTGTGATAGCGACAGAGTGCAAAGCTTGCTCAAACAGCTTAAATTTAACCAATTTCCTTTCACTTCTAACTGCATGTCAGGTTCAATAAAACCTGTTTTCCTTGCAGCCAGCAGTAATCTCAGGTGCAGCTGAGTGTGCTCAGGGGGCTGGACCTGGGTGCCAGGGCTTACCAGGCTCACAGCAGGCAGTGTGGCTGCACCACAGGCACAGGGGCTCTTCTGCTAAAGGGAGATGGCCACATTTACACCTTAGACTTGTATTCTTGTGGAAGAGAATCTCAAGGAACCAAGAGATGTTATATTTCTTCTTACTATTTATTGCAATTTCATTTTTTCTTGTAATAGCATTGAAATTTGGAATTCACACATCGTGTCAAAAGTACTGATCCCTTGCCTTGGAGGAAGTCCCCAAATCCTGCCTCACCTTTCACTTACACCCCCAAGTCACCCATCACTGTACAGATTTGGTGGCTTAAAAGGCTCTTCTAGGAATTTGCCATGGCAGATAATATTTTTTCCATAGTCCAGATTTTGTCTGACCCTTATACAACATTTCTGACTGCTCAATACACTTTACAATCATTGTTCAATCCATTTCAAAACACTGAATTATTGCAGACAAAAAGGAATAATTCCATATATTGGCATTTTAGGTAGAATCAGTTTTATCCTAAAGTAGTATTTAAATTGACATCAGGGGCCAAATGCATAAGATTTTCTTTAGTGGTTTTCCAGTGAATAATCTTTTCTAAAGTATACCAGTAAATAGAGATAAGAAGGAAATTTATTTCAGTTGGCTGGTTTTTATGAGCATTTTGACCAGAAAAATGCTAGTTAGACTTGGAGAACTCACAGTAGGTGATGATTTTGCATGTCAGTTGTGCAAGACCAGGTTCTGCTAATATCAATATGTACAATTGTGACCTCAGGAGGTTTCACACAGCTGCCCCCAGTGTCTGCTCCATTGCTGAATTCCAGCCACATGGCTCCCCACTGTTACAGCAGCACTGCCTCATGTTATGCTTAGAGGGATCTGTTATCATCTAGTGCAAGTCAGTATAGAAACCAGCCTTGTTATTGAGATAAAAGCCTTACCCAGGAAATTGCAAGATGCCAAGAAGCATACAAATTAGCAAGAGAGAGAAAGATCACCAGACTTTGGAGTAGCCTCCACAGTCAGCAGAAACTCACTCTGCAAAGCATTGGAAAACTTGGTATAATCCATTTTAAGAAAGACTGAAAATTCTACCAGAGCTCTGGATGGATTGCAGATTGTCTCAGAGTGGCTGAATGTGTTTTAATTGAATGGCATATATTCTTTATGCATGATAATGTTAAAATATAATAT